>NC_133291.1:1389416-1470639 GCF_005239225.2 Populus alba
TCAGTTCAGCAAAATTTGCCATCAGAAAAAAGTTGCCTTTCTTTTCTGTTTTCAATTTCCTGCTTTTCTTTTAGAGCCTCTGCATGTGCTGAGTTCTTGTCTTTCATTCTATTTGTCTAGTGATGGATGGGATAGAACGAGTCAGCTGGTTGCACTGGCTAATTTGTTGCTCGACCCATACTATCGGACATTCACAGGGTTTCAGGTATTTTCTTCTACTATTGGACCCCTTTATTGGTTGTGTATTGTTCTTTATATATGCTTAAGATGTGGCTTTACATTTGAACAAAAAATTCTGGAATATCTTATTTCCATCCAGGCACTCATTGAAAAAGACTGGCTAGCATTTGGTCATCCATTTGCAGAGCGTGGGGGAATGCCAACTGTATCTGGAAGCAGCGATAGATCTGATTTATGTAGGCAATCTTCTGTTGGGAGTTTTTCATTGCCACCCATGCGTCCGTCATCGGGATCATTTTCGCCTCCAACTCCTAGTTCTTCTCATGCACAGAACCAGCAGTCGCCCATATTTTTGCAGGTTAATGTTGTTTTATGCATGCTCTTATTAACTGGATTTTAGGAATCAAGTACCAACTGGCTTTCATGATTATTATTATTGGCAATCCAAATCAGTAGGGATTACCATAGTAGTTGTGCCTCAAGCTCCTTGCGAACAAGTTCAACTATTGCTTGGGCCCCCTTCCTTTCTGTGTGATGAAAGCAGCAGGAAAAAATTATTACTCGGGTTTATTATTGCATTTATGTGCCAAATGCATTAAAAATTTTATTGCCTTATGCTGGGGCATAAGCTAGAGATGTGAGGGAAAGAGTGCAATCATAGGATCTTCAGGCAATTATAGAGTCTACTAGAAGGATTGGATTGAAGGTGAGTATGGTCGGAGTATTGTTAAGAAAGTCTACTTAAAAACCCTAAATAATAGTTATAATAATTACCTAGCTGTTTGAATGCCCTCTATTATATTGAGCCCAAGTAAATATGAGAATTTGTTGTGTAAGATGGTCTTTGATAAGTTCTATAAATTGCTGATGTATTCTGCAGTGGATTGATTGTGTTTCTCAATTATTGCGGATGTATCCCTTTGCTTTTGAGTTCTCCTCGGTATGTGATTTTCTTTTCTTGTAATGATACTCATTTTGTTGCTTTCATTACAAGTTAGTTGTTGAGACAAAATATGTTTCGAAGAAACTGGTTTATCACAAACTTTTTGCTGACGAGTGTATTGTATGATGACTTAGGCTTTCCTTGTGGACTTGTTGGACTGTGTCCTTTCATGTCGTTTTGGTAACTTCTTCTGCAACAGGTGATTCCATTTTTCTGCTTAACTTGTACATATGAATATCTTAAATAGATTAAGGCCTGTGGTTTCTGCCGTGCCTTCACTTGACCTGTCCATACTACATGGATTAGCTTCTGATGTATTTATTTTGGAGCAGTCAAGAACCTTAATTTTCAATCTCAACACTAGATTGGTTGCTAAAAATTGTAATATCTGGAGACAAGCATTGATTCAGCAAATCTTTATGTAAACTAGAAACTAGGAGAAAGAAGAGCTGCTTAATTTCCTTTTTTATATTCAAGGGTGACAGATCATCTTTGGACAGAAAAAAATTGATGAAGTTAAAAATTTAGAAGAAGTAAGAGATGAAAATGCATCAATGTCCTGAAATAGGCTACAACAAATATAATCTCTTGTGCCACAAGTGACCAACCACTGTAGCAAACTCAGTGGTAAAAGGATTGTGCCACGAATATTCAATCTCGCTGGACGTATCAACCCTTGTTGATGCACCGTACTGATTTATCCTGCCATTTATATCCCGCATGATCAAAATGATGTCCAATGACATTGTTGCATCTTCTCACAAATACATGATATATGTGTTGTCATTGGATATTTGTGGTATGCACTATCAGCTGTTGAATGTTTCTCTTTGCAATCTCTTCATCTTCCCAAAAATAAAGAGACAATCTAGTAGCTTTTTGTCTGTAGCATGTGATGCATTTATGTTGGAATGTCATATTCATGGGCGTTTGGTTTTATAACAGTTCATTATTCTTTTCAAAGCTCAGTTCAGGTGGTCAACTCTTCTTATAAAATTGGCAGTTCCTTAGCATAACAAGTGATGACACACAAATTTATGATCCTTGTGGGCATGCATGTTTTCTTGTCTACCGTTTCATATACTGACTGCATCATAAACTCTCAGGCTGGATTAGAACTTGGTTCCTGTTTAAGGCTGACAAAGGGACAACTTTATGCATAAATGCTGAACACTAGGATACTGTGTCTGGAGAACCCTTCCTGTTTACTCTAACCTCTCTAGCATGTAATGGCTCCCTTCCGTTTTACTCCAATTATTGTGGAAGCATTAAAATTCCTCTTTCTGGGTGCTTAATCTAAATTTTCAGTGAGAAGGAAAGGCAGCAAGTTGGTATCTCTGAAGCTTGTGGGTGCTTGTGGGCTTATTTGGCCGATCTGCGTTCTTCAGAAGGAAGGTCTCATGTGCACTGTAACCCTTTTTACAGTCCTCTGAAACATAATGGTCCATTGTTACCTCCAGCAGCAGCCTTAGCCCCAACACTGTGGCCCCAATTCCATCTTCGGTGGGCTTGTCCTTCAGAAGCCCAAGCTGGGGAGCTTGAAGCTCAATGTCGGATAATGTCTATAAAGTTCTCCAAACTACAGGAGGTAATGACCTGCTTTCCTTGTACTGAACCAGTACAATGTTTTCACACTAAAACATGACCTTTTGCAGTCATGAAGGCCTATATGCTTTTTCGTAGACTTTTGGGTTATAGTATTATGTTCTTTCAATCTCTCTCTTGTTGTCTTCGAGGGCATCATTGTGCAGAAACCTAGTGACATATGGCCAGCGGTGGCTAACTTTTCCTTTCATTTTATTTCATGATGTTTACAAGTCTGCTTTTTTTATTAAACCCCTACTTCGTGTCTAATTAATAACCAGGCAAAAGAAGGGGCTGAGAAGAAAGCTAAAGAAACGGAAATTGTTGTGGAGTCATTGTCTGCAGAATTACGGAATGAGAAGCAGCGCAGTAGCTCTGCTATGGCCTTGGCCAAGAGGGCCAGCATGGAAACTGCAGCCATAAAGCGAGCCATACAGTCATTGGGATGCAAAGTTCATTATGCTAGTGGTGGTGATACTACAGTTGATATCGAGACCAGCCCTGTGAAAATTTCACAGAAATCTGTGTTTTCTCCTTTTACAAGAGAATCTGTTGGTATTGTCCAACATGAAGATAAGTCAGATCTATCAGTTTCCATTTCAGTAGCGGCAGATGATGTTGTTTCCAATAATCCATTTGGTCGAGTGTGCGATACTTTATGCCCATTACGCACAAGAGATGGAGGCTGCAGGTGGCCAGATGCTGGGTGTGCTCAACTAGCTAGTCAGTTTATTGGGGTGAAAGCAGACTATGAGGCACTCGATAGTCTTTCTATATACGAAGGTTATTTTAAGACGGTGAGTACCTTATAACTCTATTATGTACACATTGATTTATTCATCAATTTTCCATATAACTGGTTGATGTTTTTCATAGATGGAAGGAGGTAAATAGAGTTTAAAGCTTTGCCAGAAGAAGTTTGAGATTTATTTGAGCTCTCAAGCAACACAGGCATAGGATTGGTGCAGAAACCTCAGATTTTGGTAACGGGACTGTTCATACAGAGAATGTAGAGTTAGGAGCACAACATCTTAGCATAGTCATTCATTGGAAACATAATAAGGAATCCCACACAAAAGAGCATAAAAGAGCAAGCATGAAGTGCTGCAGTGAAGGCTGATTTATATCGAAGAGGTCAGCTTTTCATCCTGCTATTGTCATCATCGTAGCTAGTTTTCTCCCTCAATAAGAACAGTTTGTTGCCCATATTTCATATAACATGTGACTTTGTTATGTTCAAACAAGCTGGTCAAACATTGTTTTTATCTATAACCATACATGTACATAGCAAGATTCATATAACATGTAATTTTGTTCGTAATAAATTAATCGCCGTGTTCTGGTGGTGCCCATATTTCATTTCTTCCTTCCGACACGTTAGAATCCCCTAAAAAATAAGTGACCCAAATGGATCATCACACATCCATGGCTACCTCGTTGAAACTGAAACATCGCTTCCCTTTTAACAATCACTATAAATGAATAATCGTTATATACATCATGTGATGCCATCTCCCCTGCTTTGTTTATCGTTTATGAAAAACAGAAAAATTTACACAGGATACAACACTAGGAAGAAAATTATTTGTCACAGTGAAGCAGCATTGCGCATTCCACGTTTATTCACCACCTGCCCGAGTAACCAAACCCTGGTAAGAGTTGTATAGCAAAATCCTCCTGCCCGCCTCATTTATTGCAGGCAGCAGCTCTGAATTAATGCCAAATGGGTTTTGCCAATGCCAGTCTCCAGTGCTTGTGAGCTGGTGCCCATAATTAGATTATAGTTAAATGGTTTTGATGCATCATTTAACTAGCATCAATCTTAGAGGCGTACGCAAGAATCCATATGCGTTAACTAATCCTTCCTGCTTGATCAATCAAAGTGCCAACTTGGTCTCCACATAATGCTCTTGAGATATTCCCATGCTCGAGCAAATTAAAGATGACCACTATACATGACAGGGAGAGCGCACGCAGCATTAGCAAGGTAACATGTGGGGATGGGAGAATGCAACCATGCGAGAGAGGCTGACATAGCAAGAGCAAATGAGTATAAGGAAATCATTACATACCAGGAATTCCATTCTCTTCACAGTAAGTAATTGCCATCATGTCCATTGAGGTAACACCCCTGGAAACCACCTCTCTGAATGATATGTGATCCAGTATTACATTGCTGTTACCAGCATGATTATCATAGACACCATCAACATTGGTGGTACCTTTAAGGAGCGCATCTGCATTAACTGATAACCCAAAAACATTTTAAAAAAAAACACGCATCAAGATTTCACCCCAAACAAACCTCCTAGTAAACAGCAGAACACAAGATATAATAAAAGCAGGCAGCAGGGGAATACTCTCTGAAGCTCTCAGAGCTGCCGCGGTGTCAGTAGTGAATAGTGGATTTCCAGCACCACCAAATATGACAACTCTTCCTTTCTCAAGATGCCGGATGGCCCGTTGCCTGCTATAAGGTTCAGCTAACTCTGGCATTGCGAATGCACTTTGCACACGAGCCTGAACACCATGCTTCTCCAAAGCTGATTGAAGCAATATTGAATTCATAACTGTTGCCATCATGCTGACATTACATCATAAGTTACCATATTGTCAAAAACTAGCAATACATTAAGTTTAGGATGAAGACTGCAAAGAAAGCTATAAGCTATTTATACAAGCTACTTGTAAAGGCAAACATAGATAATGTTCAAGCCCTAGGAGTATGGTGCTGCAATACAAGCTCAAGAAGTATGGTGAATTACCTGATTTGATACGCAGCAGGCCTCTCTAAGCCAGTAGCAGATATCCATGAGTCTCCACAAAAGAAATTACGACCTCCAAGAACAATAGCAATCTATAAAAACCACATAAGAGTAAGGAATCTTGTAATTTGAATTAGCGTTGCAGAAAACCAGCAAGGAAAAGGAATGGGGCAAGACCTCCAGTCCACCACGGCTAGCTGTTGCTACTTCCCGAGCAATCTGCATGGCTACCTAGAAATAAAATAAGGCAATTTAACTTGCATATTCCCGATATCATCATTGTCCAAACATACTATAATCATCCAAATACTGAATCTTGCACCTTGGGATCAATATTCTGGCAATTCCCAGCCAATGCAGAACCACTGATTTTAAACACCACTCTCGGCCATTTTAAATTTGACACTGGTTTAGTTTTGAGAGTATTAGCAAATGCAGCACTGCCAGATGTATACCTGCATATAAACGTTCACACAAAAGATCAGTCAATCGTAGCAACATCCTCCAACACCATCTCATACCATTCCAGAACCACCTGGCTACTTTAACCGAAATCCAATAATCAAGTTTCGAAATCTGCGTAATCAAGCATTGCCAAACAAACAAGAACACCTGTAAAAACCCAAACTTTCACAACCTGAACACAAGACCGAAACAAGACACTACCTTTTAACTTGCTTAACCACCGCATTAACATTCCCGCCACTCCCTCCACCACCGCCACCATCACTCTCTCCACCACCACCACTCTTCCCATTACATGCATTCCCCATAATAGCCTCTATATGCTTAAACCAATGCCAACTGCTCCCACTCCCACTAATCCTCTGTAACTCCACTTTATACCTCTTCTTCAGATTATCAATCTTATTCTTACACTGCTCCACACTCTTCTTATTACTCCCTCCTCTCTCGCTCACTTCTTCCGCTACTTCCTCCCAATCCCTCCCTCTCAAATTCCCTCTATTCAACTGATTATACTTCTCCGTATACGCCTCTAACAAACACGATATAGCCGTATCGCTCCATTCCTCTCTATCCTTCCTGTAATCACGGTAATCACAAGATTCTATCTCCGTGATGCTGTTTGATTTCGATCTCTTGTTGTTGTAGTAGTGGTTTTGCTGGTTGCGTTTTGAGGACGGTGTGGCCGCGGATTTGTCGTGATCAGAGTAGTAGTAATCACCGGTGGTTGTGACGGAGGTGGAATATGGGTGGCGCGTTGGAGGGTGAGGAGGTGGCTCGTCGATGAGGGGGAAATCGTCGGTGGCCATTGGAAATTAGGGTTAGGGTTAAGATTTCGATTTGGGGGTGAAGCAGATGATGTTAGGAAGACGACGTTAAAGGGACGGGTGACGGAGTGAGGGGTTAGGTTTTAGATGGGATTTGAATCACGGATGGTGTAACGGATCCGTTTAAACAAGAGAGTAAGTAATGTATGTGCTTAGAGTAAAGATTAAATAACATTTTTTGTTTTTTTAAATATTTTTTATTTAAAAATAGTTAAATTATGAAAACTAGAAATACATTAAAACGTTAAATTATATATATATATATGAGTTATTTTAAATCTGTTTTAAGATTTTTTTTTATTTTCAATGTTGATTCTTGATTTTATAATAATACGGTACTCATCTTTCAAAACGCATCATTAATTTTATTAAAACTTTCAAAACTCATCATTAATTTTATGTTTAATAATTTAAATTACGAGAGATAAAGAGTTAATAAAAAAAAAATTGCTTTTGTTTTTATATATATATATTATAAAGTTGGGATGATTACAATGAGAGAAACAGCAAGAAACCGTACAGCAGCAGCTAATTATCTTGAAAATGAGTTTTACAAACTCCCTCGTCTTCGATGTTCCTCAATACTCTTGTCTCCTGCATTCCCTAAAATTTCCTAATTCCCTCCCCGTAATTGACCTCGCTAGTAGAAAATTAGAAGAAAAAAAAAAGAAAATGCCGACGGAAAATATACCATTGTTATTTATCTATGAAAATTATGACGGTAAATTTTTTATATGTAATTTTCAATGGAAACTCTTGTGGAATAAAAAATAATAAAAATTCCTTCGATAAAAATTACAGAATTTTCACTTATAATTTTAAAAGAAACCAAAACCTGACAATTGTCTTCTCCCAATCCTTCTTCTGAATTAAGAAAACAACCCTCCTCTCTCTTCCATCTTAATTCCTATTTTTATTGATAGCAACTCATGGGGTGTGCTAAATGAAAAATAAAAAATTTTAAAATATTCTCTCTCTTTTAAAAATATTATTCCTACATCTCTTTAAAAAACCAAAACCAGTAAAATGTAGCCAACAAAAAAAAAATCAATTATATGCAGCCATATAGAAAAAAATGACATCAAACTTATGTTAAAGTCAATTTATTTATGGAATTTATAGTTTCCGCGTATATTATAGTTGTCAAAAGGCAGGACAATTTCCCAAAGTTTTAATCTTTTTACTGTGAATTTGAGGGGAAAAGGAAAAGGAAAAGAGCTTGGGGGTCCTTCAGCTTGTATTATGCTTCGTGAAAGGAAAGCTGTAGTGCGTGTTTTTTTTTAACTTTTCATCTGGATTATTGGGAATTTATGTGATTAGTGATTTACGTTACATCAAAATTAAATTTCCAGCAGGTTAACTTTATCAACTATATGCATTTGGGAGTGTCTTGGTCTTAGAAATTACAGGCATTGTTGTTCATTTCTTTTATGCATTCCAGGAGAAAGAAGTTTATAAATTATTGTGGCTCGAGTATCATAACAAATCATTAAAAAAAAGAGAGAAGAAAATGTCGATGGAATATTCTTTTCAATGTCAACAAAATAGTAAACAAATTTTCGACAATGATATTCCAACATCTATGATATTAGTATTATAAAATGCTGATAGAATCTTCACTATATACCAATTGAATATTCCATCAACATTTACTATTTTTCCAGCAGTTTTTCTTCCCATAAACTTCACTCATGTATATATGTTGCTGGTTATTTTACTCTTGTTTCAGTAGGATAATTTTATTTTTTTGTGAAAAATATAAATATTTATATATATATATATATATGCAAGCTTTTTAAATATTTTTTTGTTAAAAAAAATATAATTATATATATATAAAAAAACCTATGCATGCATTTAAATAAATACATTGAGAATCATTTGTGTCAATAAATACAAAAAAAAAAATGTTAACATGTTTATTCAACTTCTTTCATTGTAAGTCCAATAATTTTTTTTTCAATGTAAAAGAATTAAAGTGTAGGTGTAATTAATGTTTTTTTTTTATATCAAGTAAAAAATATAACCGTGAATCAAAAAATTAATGTTATCATATAATAAAATACAGTAAATATCATGTGTTAATAAAAATACATAAAATCTCAAGGTAATTTTTAATCCAACAAGAGAATTGAATGTTGCAATTGCTATGGTAAAACATCATGATAATAGTTTTTTCTAAAAAAAATTGTAAAGAAAATAAACAAATTATAAAATAATAAAGATAAGAATAAAAAATGGTATAAATATGCAAAATATAGAGTGATAAATATTTAAAGTGCAAAAACAAAATTTCAAAAATAATATAAAGAGAAAAAATAAAAAAATATTATAAAAAATTATGCTAAATAGCAAAGTCTAAAATGATAAAAATATAAAGTACTAAAAAAAAAACTTTGTTTTCTATAAAAAAACCTAAAATTATAACTTTTTCACAATTACAATACACCACGGTAAAAAAAATAGAAAAATTTATAATTATATTATTTTTATATAAAACACAATTTACTATTAGTGTATATATAATAAATATCTATAGAAATAAAAAGATTTTGCTGGTTTCAGTTTCCGTCATTGGTTTTTGAGAGACCCTTGGGCATGGGATTCTTCATGGTTTTGGTAGTCAAGCGGATAAAGCAAAATCGAGCACTTGATGGGGTGATGGAATGATTATTGAGGGGGCCGCCGCCTGGGTGAAGTGGATTGTTCAAGTATATCTATAATAATATAAGTCAAAATATTATTATATATGTACTGAAAAAAAATGTTTTCATGGAGGAATGATATCAATTTTATCAAAAAAAATTTACTATATTGTAGCAATAGCAAAATTATAATTTTTTGTTTATTTATTTATTTATAAAAACAAGTTTTTCTTGTATTTTTTTTATAATTGATATTTTTTTCATTTTATATTTTACTTATTTATCACCATTTTATTTTTTATTTTCATTTTCATGATATTTTTTTAGTTTGTTTTCATTATACTTTGAATATTTATTATCTTTGTTTTTTATTATTTTTTTATATTTTTTTTTAAAGAAGTGTATTATACAAAGACTAAGAAAATAGTGTTTCAATGTAGCAATTGCAATATTATTTGATTTTTCTACAACATTAAAAATAAACTTGAAATTTTATATGTTTTTATTAATATATATGGTCTTTACTGTATTTTATTACATGTAAGCATTAAATTTTTTTATTTATAATTATATTTTTTACTTGCTATCAATACACATGTTAATAACATTTATATGTTAATTCATTTGTGTTAAAAAAAATTATTCAGCCTATAACTAGTCGACTGAAAAAGACGCGGTAATAATTTTTTTTTATTTTTTCATTTATGCATAGATGATTCTCAAATTATTTAATTAAATATATATATGGGCTTTTTTAATTATAATTATGATTTTTTAAAACACAAAAAGCTTGCATGAATAATTTTTTTAAAAAAATAATCAACTCATGGTAAAATATATATATCAAATAACTAGTAATTATCTAAAAAAATACATTCGTTCATACAAGTTTAGATATTCATTTATCAAAAATTTGGTTTTAAATGGAGCACCTGATGGGTGATGGAATGATTGTGCTGGGTTATGGGATGATTATTGAGGGGCCGCCGCCTGGGTTAAGTGGATTGTTCAAGTATGCCTATAATAATATAAGTCAAAATATATTTATACATGTACCCAAAAAAAAATTGTTTTGGAATGATATAATTATCAATTGTTTTTTACTACAGTAGTATTGTAGCAATAGCAAAATTGTAATTTTTAGTTTAATGATAGAAAAATAAGTTTTTTTTGTATTTTTTTTTATACAATTGATATTTTTTTCATTTTATATTTTGCCTATTTATCACCATTTTCTTTTCTTATCTTCATTTTTCATAATTTTTTTTTAGTTTTTTTTTATACTTTAAATATTTATCACTATATTTTACCAATTTATATGATTTTTTTTATTCTTATCTTTATTTTCTTTTAATTTATTATTATTATTATATATATATATATATTATAAAAGAATTATTATACAAAGACTTTCGATGTAATAATTGCAACAGTGGTTGATTTTTCTACAGCATTAAAAATAAGATTGGGACATTATATGTCTTTATTAATATATATAATTTTCATTATATTTTATTATATATAAGCATCAAATTTTTAATTTATAGTTATATTTTTTACTTACTATTAATACACGCGTTAATAACATTTAGATATTAATTCATTCGTGTTATAATTTTTTTTCCTGACTTGTAGCTAGGTAAGTGGAATCGACGCATTAACATGTTTTTTACATTTATCTCTATATAATTCTTAATTTATTTAATTAAATAAATACATGAGCTTTTTTATTTATAATTATAACTTTTAAAACACACTTGAAAAGCTTGCATATATATATATATATATATATATATTTTTTAAAAATAAAAATAAAATAAAAATTATCTAACCCACAACAAAATATATATCAAATAACTAGTAATTATCTAAAAAAATACATTCATTCATACCCTCGCCCTTTACAGACGGTAATCTAATAGCTTGTTGCAATTAGGATGAATCAATGTCCCTATCAAATTCATAACTGAGTTAGATTTTTGTTTTTCTTTGTAATATATTTTACATAATTGAAAATATGCACCTCGACTTTTTCAAGTTTATTATTAAAAAAGATAATCCTGATTTTTTTAATATTTTAATAAATAATTTATAAAAAAGATAATTACATCACCGAATGCATTAGATGGGCTGCTAGATGGTTCAAACACTAAAATCACCTTGTAGCTTGGTGAAAAACGTATTTAATATAGCAATTAAGAACTCATTATTATTTTTTATTGTAAGTAATATCTTTGTTGTTGGTATTGATATTAGTACAACCAAACCCAGGCTTTATTTATCAATATTGCAAATTAATTTTTACAAAAGTTTATTTAATAAAATTCTAAATCGTAACATAATAGCAACAACCAAAATTTATATTAATAATATTTTTTTATTTTTTAAAAATTATTTTTAATATTAATATATCAAAATGATTTGAAAACACTAAAAATATATTAATTTAAAATTAATAAAAAAATAAAATTTTTTAAAATATTTTTAAAATACAGACAGTATAAATAATTTGTGGAGGGAGAGAGGCTGTCAGGTGGGCAGGTGGTTGCAATGAAAAGGAAAATGAGGGGAAAAAAATGGGTTTTGAGTGTAAATTCGATGACAGACATATATGACTTGCGAGTCATATTCATGGTCTAAGACTCGCAAGTTACATACATGATATGTAACTCATAAAACTATATTATTCTTTTAAATATTTTATAGATAATGTTATTTCCTTATTTTTCACTGTGCAATTTTTTTTAAAATAAATCTTACATTTTGTGAAACAGTGAAATCTAAACTGGGCCCATGGAGGTCCTGCCTGTTTCCTTATTTCACACTACATAAAACTTTGTAAAGATAAACTAAGAACGTAGACCAAAAAAGGAATGATTAAATGTTTATACTTTATAGAATGAAATCTAACAAAGAGAATAATTAATCCTTGAAAAAAAAAAAAGTAATCAACAGAGTTTTACTTGAATCAACAAGGGAACTTACTGGTAAAACGATCAAGGCTCTTCAAAGTGTGAGGATCAGCGAACTTTACAACATCGGGAAGCTTCTAACTTGTAATCTTTTCTTTCTCTTCCAATTTAACAGGAAACTTGAACTCGAATATATATAAATATCTTAATATTCACACACACACACACACACACACACACACATATATATAATAATATTTATCATTTAATATAAATATACATACTTTATATATATATAAACTATTTTATTTTTTTATTAATTAATAAATAATAATATATAACAAATACCAATTAAATATTTAAAACCAGATTAATAATTCATGTATATCTAACTTTATTACTTAATAAATAATAAATAGGGTATAAATAATAATAAAAAAATTCGACCAACGAGTACCAATTAAGATCCCTAAATTTTCGTCTATCCTTATCCCTCTCTCTCTCTAAAAATCACGGGTCTATGAAATCACCATTTTTAAATTGCATTCCATGGTGATCCGATATATAATAACCCAAAGTGGAGAAGGAAAACAAAATATTTTGCTACGCTCCCCTCGTATCCCATGGTAACACTACTTGCAAGCTGGAAGAAATGACGGTCGTCCATGTCGTTTTCAATCACACGAGAAAGAAAACCATAAATAAACAAGGAACAGGAGCAGAGAAAAGCAACTCTAAAAGTAAAATCACGCAATCTGTGGTAAACTCACCATCCTCTCTCCTTCTGGAAACCCTGCTCCCTCTATCTCTATCTTCTTCAGAGTCTTCTCTTCTGATCAAAAAATGAACCCGCACTTGAACCTTGAAGAGAACATGAAGTTGGCTTCAGTTCTTGAGCCATCAAAACCTGTAAGTTGTACTCAAGCTTATTTGCTTTTGCTTTGACTTTTAAGCTCTCACTCTTTTCTTTCTGATGGCTCAAGAAAAGCTTAAAAGAATCTTTACAAGTTTTTGGGGTATCTACTTTCTTGATCTTGAGTGATTTGTCTGGTTGCTGAGAAAATGTTAGGAACGGAGACACTGTTCTGATTTGTCGTATTTTTCTTTACTTTGAAGATCAAAAGGCAAAAGAATGATAAAAAAGTATTGGGGCTGAGCTAGAATTTCTCTCTCATATGTATACGAGTGACATTATGCAGGTATAATATGTTCTTTATCATTTTGAATTTTGCAGAGTTTCTTTCCTGCAATGTCAAAGATTGTCGGAACACTCGGTCCCCAATCTCGGTCTGTCGAGATAATATCTAACTGCTTGAAGGCAGGAATGTCTGGTATTGCTCCATCTGATTTTCATTTTTAAACATCCTATTATTGAAAGCTCCTTTCTCCTTCTTTTTTTTTTTTCCAAACTCTCTTTGGTTTTAGAAAAAAATGAATTCATTCTATCCAGGTAATTTATTGTTAAATGGCTCAGGGGCAATTGCAGGTTTCACTTCACACTAAGAGCCACATATTGAAAGTAGAAAAACTTTTGCCTATCTTTAATCATTGATCTTCTTTGAGACCAAGCAGGCTATTTAACTAAAGGTTGACTTACATGGTCAGGCTTATTCTTGGGGGCTGATCTGAATGAATTTTTTTTTTTAATCTTTTGTAGTGGCTCGGTTTGATTTTTCATGGGGTGACACTGATTACCATCAAGAGACATTGGATAATCTGAAGATAGCTGTCAAGAGTACCAAGAAACTTTGTGGGGTAAGTTTATCTTTATTAGATTCAGTCTAAGCCAGATGACTACCTCAGTTGGCTATCCAACGTTGATGCAAAGGCATTAATGACAATTCTTGATAAAGAGGGATCATGTCGTGGGTGAAGGCAAGAACTATCAAATGCATTTCTAAAATTTTGAAGTCTGGAAGTGCATGATAAATATAGAAAATGTATTCAAGATTTTTTGGCACTCGATGCAGATAAAGTTCTGTTCTTATACTGAAGAATCTATTTTGATTGCTACATCTTTGTGCTTCAAGTCTTTCACCCAAGCGCATGAGATAATACGAATTTTATCCTATTCCCTTGGTGGGTTTATACTTCTACTAATAGCCAAATCTTATGCCTTTCTTACCCTTTTATTCTTTTGGTTTTGATTTCAGGTTATGCTTGATACTGTGGGTCCAGAGTTGCAAGTAATCAATAAAAAGGAGACCCCGATTTCCCTTCAGGAAGATAGCTTTGTTGTCCTAACACCAGATCTGGACAAAGAAGCTACTTCATGTCTGCTACCCATAAATTTTACTGGGTTGTCAACGGTAAGTACCTGTTTTACATGTTGTTTGGACTGATTTTGATTTCATCTGGCATTTGCATCTATGTTTTTAAAATTTGTGCAGCTTCTCTAAAACATTGCTGCATGTGCCTTCCCCCCCACGTCTATGACATGTAACTTTAATTTGATATGGCCTTTGCAGGCGGTGAAAAAGGGAGACACCATTTTTATTGGTCAATATCTCTTTACAGGAAATGAAACTACTTCTGTGTGGCTAGAGGTAAGTAGCTTCATTGGGGCATGTCATGCCACCTACTTTTCATGCTAGGCGTATCTTTCACATACCATAAGCAGTAACTTTTATTGCTAGCTGCCTACCCATTTCAATTAAAACTGTTCTTGGTACAAACAAGCCAGGGGACTTTGTATTCAAAACATAATGGCCTGCATCAACTTCAAAGAAGAAGAAGAAGAAGAAGAAGAAGAATCTGCTTAATTCAATTTCATGATGATGCAGGTCGCTGAAGTCAATGGTGAAGATGTGGTTTGCTTGGTAAAGAACTCTGCTACCCTGAGTGGACTGCTATATACTTTGCATGTCTCTCAAATCCATATTAATCTGCCTACTCTCACTGATAAAGATAAAGAGGTATTTGTTTCTACTCGATCGTTGTTATAAAAGCTTATATTGAATCATGTTTGGTGTTAACCGTTTCCTGTTTGACTGATCAGTGCTGGCTTCCATCATTTATAATGGAAAATTGCCACCTATTTCTCCTTACCCATTAATGCTTTGATGGCATTTTCATGATCAATATCAGGTTATAAGTTCATGGGGTGTTCGGAACAGCATAGACATCCTCTCACTTTCGTACACTAGGCATGCAGAAGATGTTCGTCATGTAAGGATTTTCCATCTAAGAGTTCTTTTCTATTATCTCTTTTCATTGTAAATTAAATTACTTCGACTTCTCCCCTTCTCTGGGTCGTTACAATTTTTTGCTGCATCAATATATTTCTCCCTTCCCCTTTAACATTTCAATTGTGGTCGGTCATCCTTTTATACAGGCTCGTGAATTTCTTTCTAAACTCGGGGACCTCTACCAGACTCAAATTTTTGCAAAAATTGAAAATGTAGAGGTGAGATTTATAATTCTGTTATCACATGCCATTCTTTATCATACCCGTGCTTAAATTCCATTACAGGTTCCAGATTCCTTATTTCTAATGCATTTCTTTCAGGGATTAACTCATTTTGATGAGATCCTACAAGAAGCAGATGGTGTCATCCTTTCCCGTGGAAATTTGGGGATTGATCTCCCACCAGAGAAGGTCAGTTATGAAATCTGATTGATGAGCTTGCATATGTGTAAGTTATCATAAACACCTGGAATTAAAAAACACTGGTCTTAGAATTGCTTGTTAGCATGTGATAATCAAATATTTGAGTTAATAAGAATTGCATAATAGCAATATAGAGAAGATAGAAAGGAAATGGAGAAAGTGCTATGCAGCAACATTCTTTAAATTGTTACAACCATAAAACATTGCTGTATCATCAATCTTTCTTTTGTAGGTTTTATTTTTCATGTACATATCATACTTTAAGTGGGATAACTTTGTGGCTTTTGGAGGCCATTAAAAAGGTTCAATTTCCCATGATCCCAATCCTGGCAATGCGTACAGATATGATAACCAACTGTAGGCATTAGCATGTTGTTCCTATATGCTTTGACACCATCAGTGAACATGCATGTGCGCTTCGTGCTAGTTGAATCCGGATATTCTACTACTACTCATAATCCAACTAGACTGTCTTGCTTTGTGAATTTCGCAGGTGTTTCTGTTTCAAAAAACTGCTGTTTTTAAGTGTAACATGGCTGGAAAACCTGCTGTGGTTACTCGTGTTGTGGATAGTATGACAGAGAATTTGAGACCTACTCGTGCAGAAGCAACTGATGTTGCCAATGCAATATTGGATGGTAATTTTCAGTTTGAAAAGCTCCCTGTTGTAACCTTTGTTGTGTGTATCTTTCTGTTTTGGATAGTAATGTGCTAGCTTCTTACACGAGTAAGAGTGTTATTCTCCTGCTTATAGCTGTCTTGATACCCCATTCCTCCAGTTTGGTCAGTAAGTTAGATAGTATTATATGCTTCATAAATCCCAGACTAATAGAAGTGTTATACGGTGGTTTTTCTGTTGCTTCAGGGAGTGATGCAATTCTTCTAGGTGCAGAGACCTTGCGAGGACTGTATCCAGTGGAGACCATCTCTACTGTTGGGAGAATTTGTGCCGAGGTAACCC
This sequence comes from Populus alba, assembly GCF_005239225.2. Classification (NCBI taxonomy): domain Eukaryota; kingdom Viridiplantae; phylum Streptophyta; class Magnoliopsida; order Malpighiales; family Salicaceae; genus Populus; species Populus alba. The sequence continues at coordinate 1,406,309 of NC_133291.1, forward strand.
CCCACCACCACCAACACACACCCTCTCATGGCACACACACAAAAAAGGCTGAAGAGTTTTGGACTATAGATAAATTTTCTTCCTTAGCTTCCATGAATATATGCATGGTAAACTTGTCTCAACTGCACACAGATCTAGACATGGACTAGGTAGCCTACTCAATAATCTGTGCTGCCTTTTCTTGGAACTGCATTGCTTAACTTCAAAATTCATTTCGTAGTCATTTTCTTTTCCAATTTGTTTTGCTGATTTGATTTTATTTCCAACTGCAGGCGGAGAAGGTTTTCAATTATGATTTGTATTACAAAAGAGCTGTCAAACATGCAGGAGATGCAATGAGCCATCTGGAATCTATTACTTCCACTGCGGTAATCTCTTAATGTTTGATTCAGGATTTTTTGCTTATTTTGAACATTCTTTGCATTACTGCCATGCAATTGTTTATTTTCCTTATTTTTACCCTTGCCATTTTTTGGTTATGAAGGTCCGTGCAGCTATCAAGGTTAAAGCTTCTGTAATTTTATGCTTCACTTCCACTGGAAGAGCTGCAAGGTTTTTCCTTCTTCACAATTATGTTTCGGGTCATATCTTTGTTTAAATGCAAATGCAAACAGTTAGTAACTTGGAAGTTTATTTTGGGAGATTTATGATTCAGATTATCTAAATGTGATTAAGATGACCCACAAATTTCTTGTAGAATCTGATTAGGACTTTCTAAGCTTTTATGTACCAATGCAGGTTTATTGCAAAGTACAAGCCCATAACACCTGTGATATCTGTTGTTATCCCTCGGCTGAAGACAAATCAAGTGCGTTGGACCTTTACTGGCGCTTTTGAGGTATGTTATTGTTTAGATTGGTTATATCTTCTGGTGCAGGGGATAGGTTGACTAACTCTAGCGATTTTGAAACATGTGAAAACACTGTTGTAGGGGTAGCTGCTAACAAGCGTCAAACAATTTTGTCCATATAGAATGATTTCTCAATTTTTCATTTAAGCTCAATTAATATTAATAACCTGTTGAATGTGATATTTTCAATAGTTTACATGATTTTATGGCAGGCAAGGCAATCACTCATTGTGAGAGGAATTTTTCCCATGCTTGCTGATGCTCGACACCAAGTAAGCTTGTGTTATGTTACATTATTGCAAGTTTCCCCTTTTGTCCGTCCCACTTTTCTTCACCCTCTTTTGAGAGCGACAGGGTGAAGGTTCTGGAATGAATTTCACTTTTCTGATATGCTATTGATATTTGTCCTGAAGGTTAAAGGTTCTATGACCGTAATTTTTAATTTTGTGGGAAACATATGTAATTTTTAATTTTGTGGGAAACATACTTTATACCGATATAAAAAACGGAATTGTGTTGGGAGAATTGTTATTGATTGTGTTTTTCTAACATGAAAATTCACTATCTTTAAAGTGTTATTAGCCTCCACTATAAGGTTATTGTTATTGGGTTTAAAGCAAATACATGTGGAGGGACTAGATACAAAAGACCTTTCTAAGAACACTCAAAGAACTTGTTTAATTTTGAGTATGAGGAGGAAAATTAGGAATAGTAAGTTGTTTTTAAACTACCAAATGACTTTTATTTAGTGTTGAGTGACCAATAACTGACATTATACCAAATGTCTTTTGGATGAAAAGACATGAATAAAACAACTCCAGAATCGAACATCTGTTTGAGGTTTCAACTGCATGCTTCAAACATGCGATTCAAGACTCAACATGAAGTCTGTTCATAATCTTTCTTTCACAACATTCAGTAAACATGACAACAGGATGTTCTGAACATCCGGTCCACAGCGCAACATGATGTTCAAAAAGATACCTTTTCAAACTTCCATTCTTTATATTCTAATTAATTTTTAAAATTCTTTGCACTTTAAATTCAAAATTTTTAATACCTTGAATCCAACAAATTCCCTCGGCATTTTAGTAAAGTGCCATTAAAGGATGTGGGGCAAATACGGAGTCTAGTCATAGGACTTTACACCATCTTTTTTTAATCATGTAGTTTGTAGAATCTTGCTATGATTACAATGTGACTTCCTAGAGAAATAACTATAACTGGGAAATAGGAAGAGGGTATTCAAAAAGAATATCCTTGAGTTTCTACCCTTCCTTTTTCACTGTGATATTCAACTCTGATTGAGAGGGGAAGGTATTATCATGAACTATTGCTTTACTTTTACGAAATGGAAACATACTTGGTTTTACAGGCTGAGCCTTTATTTTAAGAAACGTAAACATGCTTGGTTTTGCAGGCTGAGTCTACAAATTCAACAAATGAATCGGTTCTGAAGGTTGCTTTGGATCATGGCAAGGCACATGGTTTTATAAAGCCTCATGACCGAGTTGTTGTTTGCCAAAAGCTTGGCGATGCATACGTGGTGAAGATCCTTGAGCTTGAAGATTAAGGTTATTGCTCGCTTGAAATCTGTGTTTGGCAGCTTCCGCCTTTATCCTATAAAATAAAAGAACTCAGACATTTGTAAGAGTACATAGTGTATACAAGAGGTGGTTAGTTTCCTTCTACTGTGAGCTGGCTAAGATCATGGACTGGCAGCCTGTCGGAAAAGATAACTAAAAATTCATGACATTGTTGGTCGAGTAATTGTACCCTAGGAAGGGTTATCCTTATTTTCATGGTCGAGTAAGGCCTTGTTGTGGTGCTTCGATGCCTTTGTTCTCTAAATTTTGAGTTGATTCCCAATTTTATCTCATCTTTATTTGTTTCTTTTACTAAAAATTGAATATCATGTGAAAAAATCATGCAAACACAAATAATGAAAAGCACGCAAAATTCAGTCAATTTTTTATGCGGATTTCACAAATACATCTTTATTAAAAATTGTACAATGTTCTTAATTATTAGAGATTAAATAGATGATATCGTTCTTGATTAAAAAAAAAATAGATAAAAAAAAAAATTCACCCGAGTAAATTATAATTTAATCCTTTGTGTTTTTTTTTTTTTGGCTTTTGTAAGTTGGTCCCTTTATTTTTCAAAATTGTATGTTAATTCTTTAACAAAGTTGACTGTTGATTTTTTTAAAAAAATTCTACATTACCTCTTTGAAAGACTTAATTTTGTCTATAGTAAATAAGATTGGAAATTTTGATTATAGATAAGAATATTGTTGGTAAAAAACCAACAACAGGACCAATTAATTTAAAGAAGGGATTAACTAATTATTTTATTGAAAAAATAGGGATCCAGTAATAATTTATCTATTTAATTCGATGCTTTAATTTATTCGTATATGTTTTCTTTTGATCCACCTTTATGTTTTAGGGTAAATTACAAAAAAGCTTTTTAGAGGTGTAATACGAATCATTTTGACAAAAATCTTCAAGTTTTTCAAGTAAATATTTCAAATATCCCAAAGATAATTTTTTTCATGTGTTTGGGAGTATAACAATGGTTATTTTTTACTTAAAAATGTATCAAAATAATATATTTTTATTTTTAAAAAATTATTTTTAATATGAACATCAAAAAATATTAATTTAAAGTAAAAAAAAATAAAATAAATTTTTTTTAAAATACTTTTAAAATGTAAAATCAAACGGATTGACGTGGAAGTTAAGGTTTAGAAATCAGTATATGGTGCAGTTCCGGCCATACTTCTAGTTATACTTTCTTTATGTTGTTTCCTTTCATTTTTGGCGGACACCATAGAACAAAGTTTTTCTATTTATTTCTTTACATGCCAGGATTGAATTTTAGGGGAGAGTATATTAAACTAGAGACCAATGATGGAACTGTATCACTACCTTTTGTGCATCTGCAGATTCTGAAAAGTGGTGCTATAGTTTTTGTAGAGCCTATTTTGATTATGTAAATTTGAATCTATTTGCTCTTTGCAAAATATAGGGAAGTGGTCGTCCTGCAGAGCTGCTGGAGGTGTGTTGGCTAGCTTGATGTAAGTGGTGAAATGCGTGTAACCAAAGGGAAGACGTATGGAGTTGGCTTCATGCTATCCATGAACACGGAGAATTCCTTTCGCTGGGACGTTTCCTGTTTTCTTGATGGCTAGGATAGGAGAGGAAGGAAAGCATCAGCGCGTACAAATAGATGTATCAGAATTATGCGAGAAAGTAGAGGAATTTCCTCCGGAGAAGTGTCAGATTGAGTTTGAAAGTGATTAAAAAATCTGAAAATAACGAGGAATTTCCTGCGAAGAAGAGTCAGACTACGTCTAGAAGTGATGAAAACGCTAAAAATAATAACGAGGAAACGCTCTATTTTGGCTTGAATGAAGTGTGGACTAACAAATGGAAGGGTGGTCTACGGATTCATGAGGCCATAGTTCAGGAAAGAACAGCTGCGAATTATGCTTCTGCATCTAATACCCGTTCCGACGAGTCCAGAGGGAAAGAAATAGCAGCTGACGATTCTACTTCAACATCTGAAAAACCTCCGATCGACTCCGAAGTTCAAGAAGTATAAGCTGATTTAGAGCTAACCAAGGCTAGTTTGAGGGTCAAAATCCACTACCAATGCGCACTTCCAGGTTTTTCAGTGATTTGATCAGCAGACCAGATTGCATCTAGTTATCTATTATTTCTATTTTCGTCAGCGTCATATTTCTTAAGAATCTATTTTGATAGCTCCATCTTTGTGCTTCAAGTCTTTCTTAATGTTTTATTTTTTTTTTCGTTTTAATTTCAGGTTATGCTTGACACTGTTGGTCCAGAGTTGCAAGTGATCAATAAAACTGAGAACTCGATTCCCCTTCAGGAAGATAACTTCACTGTCCTATCACCAGATCTGGACAGAGAGGCCACTTCAAGCCTGCTGTCCATGAATTTTACTGACTTGTCAACGCGTGGAGAAGATGGGTAGTGTTTTTTAAATTTCTTGTCAAATATACAACTTAGTACTCATTCTTTACTAATTATAATAATTTGTTTTTGAAGAAAAACTAAAGTCAAATGCGCTTCCCATGTTTCAGCCACTATAATAGCAGGGAGATCAAGGCTAGATTTTTCACATGAAAATTTATTTTTTTATTTATTTTTGTTTCAAAACATCTGCCCCTTGATAAACTTATCAATGATTTTAAAAAAACTAAAACACAAGGGCTCATTTTTTATAAATGAATTAGGTGCGCTGACTTGGCTTGCTAGCCTAGCAGCTCCTGAATTGCCAATCTCAATGATGCCTTGCCTTTTTCTTTATTTTTTTTTTCTTCTAATTGATGCATTTTTTATATGTAATTTCTCCAAATAATTTTTTTAATTTATATTTAAATTAATACTTCTTCTCTCTTTTATTTTGTTTAGTTAACCTCTTTTAAATAAGAATTAATTTTTTATTTATTTTGTATACATTTAATTTTTGAAGAGATTATTTTAATTCATATAAATTTGTTTATTTTATGTTTTATATAAATAAAAAAACATTTATTTTTAGATAATATTTGTAACTTTACATAATATTTTTTTTCTTTTTATTATAGTCATCCAATATCATGTTTCTATTTCTATTATTAGTTGATTAAATAAAAAATTGATTTTGATAAATAAAATCATTAAACACACGAGTCAAAAATCCATGTTGTGAGGTCAAATATATATATTCATTTTCATCTTATTTATCATTAATAACTTTTACTTTTTATTTATTAATTCACATAATTTTTGATTTATTTTATTAAATATATGAATAAGTTTTTTTTTTAAAAAAATATTTACATAAAAAAATCAGAAAAGTCTGCGTATTCAATTTTTTTTTATATATATAAAAATATCTAACACGATGTTGAGATGAGATTCAAATAACTAGTTTTAACAGATTGGAAACAAGCATGATTTCGCAGGCTGAGCCTGAACTTTTGCTTTATTTTTAAGAAACGTAAACGTGCTCGGTGTTGGAGGCTCTACAAAAGCAACAAATGAATTGGTTCTGAAGGTTGCTGTGGATCATGGCAAGGCATCGGGTTTTATGAAGCCGCATGACGGAGTTGTTGTTTGCCAAAAGCTTAGCGGTAAAGTTCCTTGAGCTTGAATTTTAAGCTAATGTGCATCTCATTTCGCCATAAAGAACTCGGACATTTGTAACAGTATATATAGTACATACAAGGTTAGGTTCTTTTTTTAGGCGTGTCTAGTTTTTTATTTTTCCTTTTCTTTCAATTGTAACAAATAACATATCATCCGCTTTAACAGAATTTGTAGCTCCCAGAAAAAAGCTAATGGCCAATAATAATGTAGCGGCCGCGAGGCGCGATTGAAGATAAGCCAACGAACAGAAATGTCCATCACAACTCACTGAAAGCAGCATTTTATTGATCTAGATGCATAAAATTTCCATGGTTTTCATGTACATTATTCTTTCTGAAAGACACCTGCAACTACTGCATCAGGGCGACTGAAAAGTATTAAAGTTATGAAAGCTCACCTAGTACCATCAATTGGTTCCTGAACCGGTTATAACAGCGGACATGCCTGGTAAAATGAATAACAAAACTGTGCAAAAATGATATGGCACAACAAATTGCAGTGGTAACAAATACCCCGGAAATAAATTTGTGCAATCCATCGAAAATTCCCCAACTCGCTCAAGAACAGAAATGGATCATTTCTTGGACCCATTTGTTAGTTTTGAGGGCTTATTTCAATATCACAGAAGCAGCCTGCGGATATCACTGAAATTAGCACGCAAAGCTGATAGGAATGCACCTGCAAAGAAAATAGTTTAAGCTCAAAAGTTGTTGTGAAGTTCTGCATATAAATATGCCCCAGGCAGCAGCCAAGCTGCCCAAGTAGCATGTTCGAAAATGTGCTACATGATAAGAGGTCAGGGGAAAAAATAAACTGAAATTACCACCCATTATTAATTTCTTTTGTTCGTTAGGGACAAGGAGAAAAATCAAAAATTCAAAAACTGCTAGTAACTAGTTGGAAAGTTCATAGTTCTCCAAGATTCGATGCCTTAGGTCCCCAGATTACATAACAGCATTACCTCAACGTCCTAGGAATAACTTGTCAAATTAGAGCTAAGGCCTTTTAGCAGTATCCCTGCCTTTGAAGTGGTAACCTCCTTTAAAGATACCCATAAAGTTTCAACCTCATTAAGAAGGAGGCAATCCAACAGGATCCAAATCCTCAAATATGCTCTATTTTGAATTCGAATTTGAATAACATTCACAGCATTTTCAAAATACCTTCCCTGATGAAAGTAAAGAAATTTGGAGAATTACAGACCTGAAACTTGGCCATCAAAAACACGATGGTCAGCAGATAAAGTCAAGTTCATTTTGTTGATAACTGCAGGCCTCTCAATTCCTGGTAGAAAGAAAGTTCAAGTTATAGCACTCAAAGAAGTTCTGGTACTTGAAACCAGATATCAGGTGGCAGAACCTACAACCAGCAGATACTTACCATCACTTCCAAGTACTGGTTCAACAACTTTGTTCCCTCTACCAACAGCAAGTATGCCAGCCTGCAATAAAAGAGATCTTTTATATACTATACATTTACAGGAAGCCAACAATGATGGTAGTAGTGTATCCTGTATTTTTTTCTGTGCCCATTTCTGATTTAATCAACACCGGGACTAATAAAAGATCACATGTCTATGATATTGCTGTTTTAAAAATAAAGACCACATGTCTATGATAGTTCCATTTTAAAAATTTAACAGCAGCAATATTTTCCAGAAACATGGAAGGTGTTTGTTCGACATAAAAAAGGAATGATATTTAACTAATGAGAATTTAACACTAACTAAACATGACTCATTTCTTCCAGTAAAGGAGATGAAAGACAGAAGAAATTCAAGCTATATGTGATGCCTAAACCCAACAGGGTCACAGTCATTTGATTCTCTTTTCTCTTGAAATAGTGACAAATTTCTTTGCAAGGCTGAAGCCACTCACATTGCCTTAATTGAAAGAGCATAATTTAATGCATATATGAATGTGTATGATCAGGGTTGAGTTTGAGGGAGAGGGATGAAAAGAGAGAACCTGGGGCGGATTTATAATTGCAGCAAATTGGTCCACTGGATACATTCCCAGGTTGGAAATGCTGCACAATAACAAGGAAAAATTAGGCATATACATTGTCTTTTATTGTGTCTGTTTCAGAAAGTTCAGCCTAATAATATATGAACCTGAAAGTTCCTCCTTGAAATTCATTTGGTGTAAGCTTCCCAACCCGAGCTTTCTCAGCTAGTTGCTTGACCTGAAATTCCAAGCAAACAAAAATACAATAAGCAAAGCAAAATTGTGGTCTTCCCATACAGAAATGTAGACACTCAATAATTAACAGAAAACAAGGAGAAGATACATGAAAAGTGATTAAAAAATATAGAAGGAATGACCAAAAGTTCATCACAAGCTTGCCCAAAAGCAGAGAGTAGGGGGTGGTGGAGAGTTCAACAGTCATGGTTCGATAAAAATGAATTTTCTTAACACATTTCTGAAGTACGCATATTGTAGGTGTAACCTTTCCTTGGATTCTTAGAAGCAAGCATGGTCTTAGTGTAAGAGATAAGGTCTATTAAAATCCACTAGTGAATCCCACCATGGCGAAACAGAAATAAAGTTGCATTAGTTACCTCTGAGGAGATTGCAGAAATGGATTTCTGATCTGCATTCCTAACAATTGGTGTCATTAAGCCCTGCATAAGCAAATAAGGTATAATAAATTCTCTAGGCCACAAAGATATAATGTTAAAAAGCCACCAGCTAGCAAATGCAGGGATACAAGTTAGGGTCTTTAGAATAGTAACTTCATGCATAAATGTTGAAAAGTATAATAGTCTCTAGTTCTCCCTCTCACTACCTGATTTTGGTTGAACTACAACTGGTAAGTGGCCCTTTTGGAATCTAGTTTTTGTCCAAACTTTTCAAGAGATTATAAACACCATACCTTCTCAGTAGCAACTGCAATCGATATGTCAACAGAGTCGCACAAAATGATTTCTCCTTTCTCAACATTCCAGTAAGCTGTCGTGCATTGATGTAGCATTTTCAGTATTAGAAATGGAGATAGACAAACAGCATGGTAAATTTTCTCCCGAAATTTAAAAATATTATGGAATCCAAAAAAGAATTCATACTTCAAAGCCCAACACTCATGAAAAGTCAAGGTAGGTTACCCTGTGGGGGCATAGACTCTAGATCACCCTTGGGACCCAAAAGAAATGCATGCATTCTTGCAAGCACATACATCCGACAAAAGTATGGCATTAAAAAGACTTGCCATTGTTGAATTTAAAACACAACATATCCTAAAGCAGCATCAAATACACAAAGAGGGACAAAATGTGTTGAGTGATTTCTTTGGTCAATTATGCTCCTTACAAAAACCAAATCTTGGTCTGCAATAAATCTATGCAATTGAGTGTTCTGATGCAACCAGCATTTAAAAGAATTATAATATATCTTACCATTAGCTTGCGGTACATTTCTCAGAGCAATTGCAACAGCTTTGATGACAATGTCATTTACTGAAACTTTGACATCATGTTGCTCTGTAAAATCAAGACGCTCTGATGCATGAATAGTCTGCCAGCTATAATTTCTCAGAGAAACACAATAGTAATAACTGAAATTCTATACCTTTAAGCTCCTTTCTGAAAGAAAGAAGAGGATCCAGAATAACATCTGATGAACACATCTGACACCATTAGAACAAAAATTATATACGGGAGAGTGAAATAGATCCCATAGAGTTATATATAACCTGTGGATAAATATAAATGTGGTATCGTCTGTTTTGATTCCAACAACCTTCTAGCTATAACCTGCAGATCAATCATTATTTAAACATAAGCAAAATTGCATTGAAACAATAAAATCATTGATTTTCTTTGATGGAGAAGAATTTGTCAAACACAATGACACAAACAAGCACATAAGAAGAATCCAAAAATAACTCGAGAAAGATGGGAAAAAAGGAGGGGGGTCGCTGGAGAAGCAAGAATACATAGAACATCCATACCAACCAAGAAGGAAAAGGAACTCAAAAATGTAAGTGACCTACGCATCCATTAAAATAGTAAGGAGGAAACAGAGATTTGATCAGAGAGTGCCAACTTCTACTCCAAATATCAGAAAGCCACTCCAATAACATAACATGTATTGCTATCACCAGAGTCATGTATGCATATAGGGGTATCAAATCTGGACTTCAACTACTATAAGTTGATATGTGGTATGTGTCTGAAATGCCTTGCATCAGACACAAAAACAAATTCTGACGTCTGATGAAGGGAGAGTATCTTTCCTTAATGGCACATAACGGATTTTGGAGACCGTCATGCATAAAGCTTTTCTCATCTGTCCATGTCCATGGTAGGAACTTCTCACAGATGCTTTGATATCTAATCTATCTTGAATCCTACACCTCCATCTCAGCTTACTCACATATCCTCATAACTATTAACAAAAAATTTCAGTATAATCAAGGAACTTGTCAATAACAAGGGGCATCGGATTTTGGAAAACCATTTACTAGGACACCCTAACAATCCCCAATCTGTCTGATAGCTTTCGAAACTTGACTTTCCCTCACACACCAATGGCATTACCTTGCGGATTTGAGTGTTAGGCAGATCTTCAAAAGAATCTGACTGCTTTGGTTCCAGGGAAGGAATGGCAGAAGGTTGGGGACTCTTTTGAGATGGCAGAGCTCCTTTCTCCGCGGCTGAAGATTTTTTCCCTTTCCCTGACTTAATTGCAGCCAAAACATCAGTCTTTAGCAGAGTGCCATAAGGCCCAGATGCATGTAAAGATGATGCATCCAATCCATGTTCTGAAATAAGCAACTTAGCAGATGGACTGATCCTCTTAAAATTGCCTTTTGCTTTACTAGCTTCAGCTTTAGAACCATGATGAGTTGGTTTTTCTTCTTTAACCTTCTTGCCACTGCTGCTGCTAGCAGAAGTCTTTACAGCTTCAATATCATTCGAGTCTTCAACCTGGCAAAACATCCATTATTGCTCCATAAAAACATAGAACATACATATATGAACAATAACTCTGACTTACTGTTATGGCAATAGGTTGTCCCACAGCCACATCCTTTGAGCCTTCTGGTGCTAGTATCTTGGCCAAATATCTGCATTCAACATTTCACGAAAGAAAAAAAAAAACTGATAGCATAAGATTCAAAATCAATTGCAGTTCATTCATTTCTATGAGAAAAAAAATAATACAAGCAAAGTCTAAAAGTAGCTTCTAAAAGCTACAACATCTAAGGTATTAAAATAGTGCCATTGTATACCAAGCCAAACCACATGTACTCAAAGTCACACACAAAGTTAAGCCAGTAGTTTGAGATCTTCTATAAAAGCTGCTCATGTTTTACTAGAAAAGTATAAAATTCCAAAGTGGAGAGGGAGGGAGGGAGACAAAAGAGCCATACCCTTCTTCAAGAGTTTCAAATTCTAGAGTAGCTTTGTCTGTCTCTATTTCACATAATACATCACCCACCTCTATCTGTTAAGCACAGAGACATGGCAAGTGAAAAGGCATAATAATTTGGTCAATCAGCATCACCCAATTAGATAGAAAGCAATTTAGCCTAAAGAATCCAACCTTGTCTCCTTCCTTTTTTCTCCATCTGGCAATGTTACCCTGGTTCTGAAGGAATATATAGAAAAAAGTGTTTAGCTTAAAAGGAAAGGAGAAAATTCAACAAAATCAATCCATATTCATCAGCTGATTTAGTTCGTCCTTTCCTACCATTGTTGGGGACAATGCTGGCATTCCAAGAATAACATGAGGGGGAAGTTCTGATGCATTAATAGAGCTTGTTTCTTGTGCCCCACCTTCATTTTTGACATCTTGGTCAGTTGATTTTTCCTCCTTAACATCTGATCCACTCCCAACAGTAGCAGGGACATTTTGGATGTCATCTGCATCCTCGACCTTGTGAAGCCATAAAAGGAGTGTTAATGACCTTCTAATTGAATGGTTCATACTCAGAATGAAAATTGCTGAGGAAGCATAAAAGAAAATCTCACTTATCAAACAGGATGAAACCATATTACCTATTTAAGTGATTAAAATATCCCTCAAGGATACTCCAATAAAGAAAAAAGTGCCTATGATGCATAATCAAGTACCAAAGGGAACAAAAAGAAAAGAAAGAAGTGCACAGGAACATGTACAGAAAGGGAGGTTATCTCCTTTACAGAAAGATTGGTTTTCCTCAATGTCAAACTTTATATTACAATTTACCGTTATTGCAATGGCCTGTCCTACAGGTACATCCTTTGAACCTTCAGGTACCAATATCTTAGCCAAAAACCTGCATTGGATCGGCACTCATCAATGAAGAAAAAGGAAATTCTACAATCTGTGATGGGGTAAATAAACAAAGCACGCCAATGGCAAATGTGGATCCAAAAATTAAATATCACAAAAAAAATACACCAGATAAAAAAGTAGAAAGAGCAGAATTACCCCTCTTCAAGACATTCAAATTCAAGTGTAGCTTTATCAGTCTCTATCTCGCAGAGGACATCACCCACTTCTATCTGTTAGATTGGTCCACTAGTTCAGAAACCATATATGGATGAAATCAACAAATTGTCTCCATTCAGTTATGGCAGGATTTATTTCCAACAACCATCTCCAAATCACATCATTATAGAAGTAAGCAAGCTGAATTTACAAGCATCATCTTATATCAAATCATGCACTAACTCACCTTCTCCCCTTCTTTCTTCTTCCACTTCGCAATATTACCCTGAGTCTGCACAAGAACAAAAAGTAGAGAGACTTGAATTCTTGCAGAAGAGTAGAAGTTCCAGCTAAAAGAGATGAGAAACCTGCCTATAGTATACCATTCCTGCATATCTTACCATTGTAGGAGACAAAGCTGGCATTCCAACAACTGTATGTGATGGCTCTGCAACAACAGGAGTTTAATCATAAATACCAATATTAATGTTCTCACATGCAAGATAAGGCTTCTACAAATGACCTTTTCATTTCAAAGATTAAAAAAGAACTTAATGTCAACATACATGGCAGTCATAGCAAGATGAAAAATTCATATGCTTGTGAACTTGCATTGGAATTTGAGGCGATGCATGCATGCACGAATTCTAATCAATTTCTTTTTTCTTTTAGCTTAATTCATAACAATCTCTACAGTCTTACTTCAACAGAACTCAACATGCACTCATACCACAGATTATTTATCAAATTTCAGCTGAAGTTCACTACCATTGTCCCATACGAAGTGCACGGCACAAAGAGCAGGTTGGGAAGTTTTGTAGAATATAGGCTAATTTTATTGTTATTTCACTGGCTTATTGAGCAGAAACCCTCTTTCCAAATTATGTCCTAGCATGGAAGAGATAAGCTGGTTGGTATTTTCTTCGTAACACGCTTAGCAAAATAAAATATTTCAAGAGTCTTTCATGGTACATGAAATTATGTTTCTGCCAGCATTCATCAGTAAAAATTCAGCATGAATACATGCAATTTTCAACATGAAATTCCGTAAAAATTATGTGAGTTGTTGACTCACTTACTCTGGGAGTAGCAAAATAAGTTACAAACACTACAAAACCCAAGTCCTTTGTGATCCTAATTATTTAGTTGGGTTCATGGTTTGAACCTGCAACTCCAGATTCAACTTGGAGCTAGTAAAGTCCATGCCACACAATCCATTCACAAAATTACTGATGCATAAACCCAGTGCCAACTAACATAGATCAGTGTTCTGATCGTAGACTTAAAATAAGAGCATACTGGTTTCATTAATTCCATGCCACACAATCCATTCACAAAATTACTGATGCATAAACCCAGTGCCAACTAACATAGATCAGTGTTCTGATCGTAGACTTAAAATAAGAGCATACTGGTTTCATTAATTCTAAAGAAAACAGAGACACGCCAAACCAAGTCCCTTACACAACAACAGAAGATTCCCTTAGATAGAGACAAATATCAGGAAAGACCAGGAATTGCATTAAAATGAGGTACGTACCAGAAGATGAGAAATGCCGAACACCAATTTGCATCTGTAAAGCAATAGACAACATCAGAAAACGGACAAGTCTAAATTAGAACAACTCAGATAATTCAACACTAACCTTGAGCTTCAAAGAACTATCATCGTGTACTCCACTGACTGTAAATACTGATGCAGACCTAATGCACATAACCAACAGTGAAAAACCAGCAAAATTGAGCACACACAAAAAAGAAAAGGACAGCAAGAATTTGCAAGCTAGGTTGCTCCAAATAGAAATATAAAAAGAAAAGAAAAAATTAAAGAGACCAATTCAAGGTATGTGCCGTAAATTAATCAAATTGGGCACCGATTCTCGGTCCAAAAAATTCAATAAACAAATCAACAATCCCTGCTGAAATTAGCTTTCACTTCGTCTAATTCCAACTTCACCAATTTCTTTCTTTGTTTGTTTCCTTCTTTTTTAACACTTCAGCACCAAAGCAACTGTACAACCACTAAGGAAATCAACAAACGTAAAAGGTAAAAAGATGCAAACCTTGAGAAAGAGCCACTGACATCCAAATTAGAGCAAGAGCTGTAACAAGAAATTAAAAATATCAAAATTAAACTGAGGATTGAGCAAATAGAAAGACATCGTCAATTTCCACATTTTTTTTTAAAGAAATCATTCATTCATGTAATTTAAATAAATAAATAATTTTGCAATTAAGATTGATGAAACAGGAAATAATTGACTGACTGGCCGATTGATTGATCAACACAAAAATGAAATAAACAAATAAATAAGCTAAACAATTGGCACGTGAAGATGAAGAAAATTACAGAGCGAAGGATCGAGAGGAAGAGAGAAATCGAGCTTTGAAAATAGAAGGTGCGAAGCGCGATGTCAATGGATGCCTAAGTCGCGAAAGCAGCGCCATTCTATGTTCACTTTCTGCTGCTGCTATCGAGAGAGAGGAAATTTGAGAATGGTAAGCTTGTTTATTTTGAAGAGCCAAGTTAGGGGTGTTTTTCTGTTTGGTTTTCTTTCTCTATTTTTTTAGTCAAAATTCAGATCGTAGACGGTGAGCTATGCGCAATGGGTTCATTCTGGCTGACTGGTTGCGCTGGAGGGGTGGGTGTGTTTTAAAAATTGCTGTTTAGGTCGGGTGCGGCTACTAGCCTCAAAAGGTTGCTCTATTTTCATACTCTTTTCAATGTGGTCACCGTCATTTAATTTTTCTTAATACACACCTCCTTCCTGGGCTTGGTTTCGTAATTCTGTTGGCTTTTGTTGGGACGGTGTGTGCTGCTGTGGTTATAGCTGTTTTTTTTTTCCATTTACTCATTTTATTTTAATTATTTTTAATATTATTGCATAACTAAAATTAGTACATCAAATTGATGCTTCTATAATTAATATCTGTGGGTGCTTCCAAAAATATTATAAAACATTTTTGATATTATGGTAATTATTATCTCTTATTTAAATAAGTGTTTATGTTTGGATTAAATTTTTAAAATTCTAAAATAAATAAATTAAAAATTTATATTTAAAACCGTTGTATCATGTGATCTTGCTATTGGCATATTAGGTGAAACCAATTATTTACCCTCTATCTTTTAATTTAGGATTAAGTTGACACGAGTTATTTATATATATATATAATAGATCAATTATGAATTATAATAATTTAATTAAAAAATATGATAACTATATTCATTTATTTTTATTATAAAGTTACTTATCTTATATAAAATGAGAGAAATTAAGCAGTGATACATCAAATCCCACTTGTAAGAAGAACTAGCATCTAGCTTGTGGAGCTGGACAAAACGACCTGTTTGGGTTTATATTAAGAGTTGAAGTAGAAGGACCATATTAATAAAATTAATTGATTGATGACTGTAACATAAAAAATAAGAAATCAGAGGGACTTGTAGCTGTGCTCTATTTTTTGGCTTTCGACTTTTCTTTTAGGTAAATTTATGGTCAGCTCCACGAGGTTTTTATTAGTGGAGACTGCGCCTCTGAAGTAATTAACGGCTGTTAATTATTACTGGAGTCTGGGCCTCTAATTCCCTTTTCTGTTTCCTGCACTTACTTGGGCTGAAGTAGAGCCCATACACCTGCCTTTCTGTAAAGGTTTTTTCGGGTGAAAGGCCACGTTCAACGTCTACGAAGATTGTTACTGGGTAAAAGCCCAACAATAGCCTCTAAAAACTCAAAAAATAAACCCTGGATAAATACCCTGTTTTTACTTTTACATTTCAAAAATACTTTTAAAAAAAATTAAAATTTTTTATATTTTTATTTACTTCAAAATAAATTTTTTTTGGTATTTTCAAATCATTTTGGTGCTAATTTTAAAATAATTTTTTTAAAAAAATAAAATATTGTTTTAATGTATTTATGAGTATAAAATATTTTGAAAAATAAACATAATAACAATCCTAAATACATCTAAAATGGATTATCCTGTCAATAAGAGAAGAAAAACTTTGGTATGAAGTTTATTTTATTTATTTTTTTTCTAATTCAAATTCAGTTAAAGAATTTGAAGTATAGTTTTCAGACAAAATAGGGGCTGTTGGTTAAGTAAATCTACGTCAACTCATGTAATATTGATAACATATTATATTAAAACTAATCCGTACGAAAATCATAATTTTAATTTATAAAAATACTTGTTTTATTGTAGACCGACCGACTAGTCAATCCATATTATATTTTTGTGAGCCCCTCACTTTTTTTGACATAAATGTTCATAATTGATCGCTTTAGAAATTTGGAAACCAATGTGCAGCGGGTGGAAAAGTCTTTTGTTGTTTGTCTAGATTTGATTTGGTAATTGCTTAATTGCTGAATGTTCTTCAATTAATTATAAACTAACTATTTGACCGTAAATTTGATAA
This sequence comes from Populus alba, assembly GCF_005239225.2. Classification (NCBI taxonomy): domain Eukaryota; kingdom Viridiplantae; phylum Streptophyta; class Magnoliopsida; order Malpighiales; family Salicaceae; genus Populus; species Populus alba. Next base: position 1,423,163 of record NC_133291.1, read on the forward strand.
GTTTTTTAATAAAAAACATTATGTGGAGTTTCATGATCATACCTGAACAAGCCCAAACCAACTGAAAGAGGCTCCCGAGTATGGCTGAAAACAACAATCTTCTCCATGTAGACGGGTTTGAGAATGTAGATTAACTCATGTTTCTAATAAATTTAGTATTTTTTTATGAAAAATTATAATTTTTTATATATATTTTGGATCGTTTTAATATATTAATCTGAAAAATAATTTTTTTTAAAATAAAAAAATATCATTTTGATACATTTCGGCAAGAAAAATAACTGTAATTAAAATTTTTAAAAAATAAAAATAAGTTTGATAAATAATGTATTTTCACCCACTCAAGTTAAATAAATCTTGAAATTTATTTTAAATAAAAATATTTACTAGCAAACAAAATCGATTAAATTACTTAAATAGTGGAAATCAATTCCAGCATAAAATTGGTTTCAAAAGGCAGCAAAGGTTTAACAATAATTTGACTCATCAAGCACCTCAATGCTGTCGAGCCACTAGAGATGATAATCTCCGTGGACTCATTAACGGCTGTTAATTACTATTGGAGTCTGGGCCTCTAATTCCTTTTTCTGTTTCCTGCACTTACTTGGGCTGACGTGGAGCCCATACACCTGCCTTTCTATAAGTGGAAACCCAGATTCAACGTCTACCAAGATTGTTACTGGATAAAACCCAACTATAGCCTCCAGCATACAAAAGATAGGCACTGAACAAAATGGGCTAGCCTGCAAAGAAAAGAAAAAAAAAAAAACTTTGTTATAAAGTTTATTTTTTTTATTTTTTTTAAACTCAATTAAAGAATTTGAAGTATAGCTTCCAGACAAAACAGGGACAGTTAGGTCACTTAAAGTTTTTCACATTGCGCCTTGAAATTATTTTTTAAAAAAAAATTAATTATTTTTATTTTTTATTTTAAATTAAAATTTTTTAATGTTTTCAAATTATTTTGATGTGTTAATACAATAATAATTTTTAATAAATAAATAAAATATTATTTTAATATGTTTTTAAAATAAAAAATATTTTAAAAAAATAATCGCTACCACACTTCCAAACATATCTTAAATTAATTTAGGATTACTACATTAACTCATAAAATAACTTAATCAATAGACTAATTTGAAGTCAATAATTCCTTTATTTCAAAATTCAAATTTAAATCTAAATTTAACCATAATTTTAAATACAAATCACAATTTAAAACCTAAAAATTCTAGATTATAAATATAATTTTCAATTTAAAGTTTGAATGTCAAATAACAATCACAATCATTAATTTTAATTAATGTACATCTATTACAACTAGGGGTGATCATTTTCGGTTCGGTTCGGTTTTTACCTATAAAAAACAACCAAACCGGTTTTTTTTTTTGAAAAAAAAACCGAAACCGAGTCAAACCGGCCGGTTTCAGTCCGGTCCAGTTCGGTTCTTGATTTCAAAAAACCGAGAAAACCTATGCCTCATTTCCTGAACCTTGTCACTATCAAACAAAACAAACCTAACAAGATCTTGTTTGAGATTTAACTGGTATTGTTTGAGAAACAAAACAAACTTATGCCTCATTTCCTTAGCCTTGCCACCATCGAGATCCAACAAATGGAAGTAGTGGTCTTCCTTTTTATTCTCAACAAGCTCAACAGTTCCTTTCATCCACTCCTTTTCAACTTCTCATAATAATTCTTAGCTGCAACAGTCCAAGTCTTCCTCAACTACAAAGATCAACATTCTCTCGCATCCAAGCCTAGCAAGATCCGCTACACCCAGATTCATCTTAGGATCAAGAGGCAAGAGGGTGCTGCTTCTAAGTCTAGAAAGAGGGAGATGAAGAGGCGAGGGGGCTGAGGGGGAGGGAGAGGCAGGGGGCTAGGGTTACTGGCTGGGGGGGATAACTTTTTGTATTTATAGTACCATTTTCTATTTATAGTGCATTTTTTTGAACCGGTTCGGTTCAGTCCGGGTTAACCGGTTCTTGCATTACAAAACTGAAAACCGAACCGAATTGGGATTTTTTCTAACTATTCTAATCGGTTTGATCGGTTTTATTTTTTGGTTCGGTTTTTTCGGTTAATTATTTTTTGGTTCGGTTTTTTCGGTTAATTATTTTTTGGTTTTATCGGTTTATTTAGTTTTTTGGTTTTTTTACACACCCCTAATTACAACGATGTCAATCTCGTCCTTAAATACAAGGAAAACGCACATAATCATCTTATTTTTTCAATATAGCTTGTTCAATCAAGATGAAGTATTTCTTAGCATTACATGACATGATTTCTAGAGTGCCACCACATGTCCCTTCTTTCTCCTCAAATCGCGAATTGCTAGAAAGTGACCCTTGTCTCTCTGTACACAAAGACAAAGGTGAATTTTAATTATAGTTATAAAACTAACTTGGTGATTTATAATTTTAGATAAGTTAATTTTATTTTGAATTATTTTTTATATTCACACAATTAAATTTAGTTAATTTAACTAATTTTCAGTTAAATATTAATAAAAAAACAACACCAAAACCTAAAATCAACTCGAAATAAATTTGTTTTTCTAACTTTAGATCTAGTTTTTAAAACAAATGAAAAATCTAAGTTGAACTCTTTTTATTAAATAGAATATTTAACATTAAAATTGATTTTTCTTGTTGGTCAATTTTCTCTCTCAAATTTAGCATTCTCTCTCACTTTTATTAAACTAGAAACTAAAAAGTAAAAGAAATAATTTTCTTTTACAAAAATTGAATTGAAAAGAACTATATTTACACGGCAAACTTGTAATGAAGTCTTGCTGCTTGACTTGTCTGTTTTCCCACACTGGAAATTCTAGAATAGGGCAATCCGTCCCCATGCAGAAGAAGGAGCTCAAATTATCTCCCCAACACAATAATACATAATTAAAAAAAAATCACGAATAAGGACAGGATCTATATTAGCCTTCCACATTCATCTAAAGCAACATGTTAGCCTAATTTGAATGCAGCAACACGAAAGAAAGGCATAAATTAAGAAATTAAGGAACCCATGGAGAAAACTTAATCAAAACTCCTTTCCTGGATAACAATAGTGTACTAAATCAAGTATAAAGACCGGGGCACATGAAAGAAACTCTTTATGAGGCTAAAATCTGGTTAAGAAATGAAGACCATCGATCCGAACATAAACAAAACTTGCCTCTTTGATGATGTGTTCTTGTCTGCTACTCCGCCACTCTGTTGCGTTCCTGGTGGCTGTGAGGATTGAGGAAACAAAGCTCAACAGCTTGAGCTTGGAAAGAACGAAGAAAGGGCACCTGATTGCTTCTATCAGAGTTGGTGGTTGTGAGGGTCGAGTTGGAGATTTTGATTTTCATTCCCGGGTGTCCGGTACGAGTAATGAGGATGAAAATAAATAATAATAATAAAAAAAATCAGACCCGTCGGTTTGGATTCGATCAAGCTGGATCGACAAAATGAATTTCTAAAAAATTTATTCGGATTAAACGAATTTCACAAAATCAAAATCTTGAACAATTCAACTACAAACTTAGCTCGGATTATGGTACGTAATCTTAAAAATCGTTCTCTGTATTCCATTCTGTTGGTTCATGAAGCCAGTACCGTGGAGCTGAATTCTATATTTTGGTCAAACAAACAAGAGTTTTAATTCCATTCCACGCTCTAGTTTCTACCAAGGAAGACTTGACAAATACTTCAAGCACAGACAATGTAGTGGTCCATCGGGATTGTTGAGAACAAAGAGAAAAAAAAGATGAGAATTTTTATGATTCCAACAATTTACTTTTTCAAAAATTAGAAAAACAACGTCTGGACGCGTTTCCAAACCAAACCTTAAACCCACTTAACGGGCAAAAAGACTTGCCCCGTTCAACAAGGAAGCTAAAATGTCGAGATTGGAAGGGAACTGCGCTGCAGGAGTGCTATATAAACAAGCCAGATTATCAATGTCTAGCATCCATAAGTTCTCCTCTTGAACCCACAAGTGAAGGAGAGTCCTGGATTTGATCATGTCTACAATGACAGCTAGAAGTTTTCCGATTTTTGTAGCCATTTTACTTCTTGTCGCGATGCAATCACGCACCATCCAATCAAAACCAAGTGGAGATCCTTTTGGGTTCATCAAACACCTGGAGGGATGCCACAAGAATGAATCTGTCAAAGGGCTTCAGGAGCTCAAAAGATATCTTGAGAAATTTGGATACCTGAACTATGGTCATCAAGGAAAGAAGGGCCATGGCCATGCCAATGACGATGAGTTCGATGATCTTTTAGAGTCTGCAGTCAAGGCATACCAGCAGAACCATCATTTGAACGTTACAGGAAGCCTAGACAACAGTACAGTGCACGAAATGATGCAGCCTCGATGTGGCGTGCCAGATGTTGTCAATGGCACAAAGCATTACCATACTCACAAGTCCATCCACACACTGGCTCACTACAATTTCATTCCTGGAAATCCTAGATGGACAAAAAGGCAACTGACGTACACGTTTCGTTCCAGTGTCCAAGTCCCGGCTGCACAGAACATAAGGTCCATCTGCGCAAAAGCTTTTCAAAGATGGGCACAGGTCACCGAATTCACTTTTCAGGAAGTTACCGGTAGCTCCCCTGCAGATATTGTAATCGGATTCCATCGCGGAGACCATAACGATGGTTCCGCCTTCGACGGTCCTCAAGGGGTCTTAGCCCATGCTACTTCACCAGCTAGGAATGCAATTTTCCATTTCGATGCGGATGAAAATTGGAGTGAAAACCCAGGACCTAACCAGATGGACCTGGAATCTGTAGCCGTGCATGAAATAGGACATCTTCTCGGTCTCGACCACAATGATGATCCAAATGCCGATGCCATCATGTCTTCCGGAATTCGTTCTGGGATTGCGAAAAGGGATTTGCGTGCGGATGATATTCAGGGCGTACGAGCTTTATACGGATTCGCTAATTGAAGCACGTACGAAGGGAGAATGATGCTTGCAGTTTCTATTATCTAAATTAAGAATAAATTTCCATCAGTTTCCAGTTACGAATTTGTGTTTAATTAGGCCATCCTGATCGATCTTAGAGAGGTTGTTAGAGTCTTTATTTGCAAAGTATCTCCTTGCAAGCCTAAGACTGTTTTGTAAACCATTTCTTCGAGATTGTAAATAAATTATGTTCGCAAAATACAAATAAACGCTGATTATTTGGACGAGTCTCTTCAAGGTCTATTTGTGCAGCCAGCCGCATGTTGTCTGTGTCACAGAGCATTACCGCAGGCATAATAATTCCATCCATACTGGACTCTATATTTTCATCCGACGAAACCCAAGATGTCCACCAGAGAAAAGACATTTAGTGTATAGGAATTAGGATTGGTTCTAGCTAGTGGTCAAGTCCATCGCACAGACGCACACAGAGCATAACGTCTATCAGCTGCAATCTGTGGAGAAGCCTTTCAAATACAGAGACAAGTTTGCCCAATTTGTTTTGATAATGAACAATCATTATTTTTTTTCATTGAACACTTCCACGGATTTTTTCTTGGCTTGGTGCGAGCAACAAAGTACAAACGTAGCTATCTTGCTTATACTGAACAAGAAGACCACCTCAGCTTAACTATGAATTATCCCTCTTGTATTATTTGGATGTCGTTTCAAGGCACTTGAGCCATTAAAAACGGTGAGCATGAACCCTATGAACTATTTTCTTTATTTAAAGAAAAAAATCATTACAAATAATTACCTATTCTCTCGAGGTATTATTTTTAATTGCTAGGTAAACTGCATGCTTTCATCATCGTTATCTAGAATCTGAATCTAAAGAAAGGCTATAAGAAAAAAAATAATCTCATGAACAGATAGGTATGGATATGAGTGACCTGTTTTAAGAACCAATCAAGAAAAAAATTAATCTCACGCATGAAAACTTTCTCTGATACCTGACCGATGGAGAAAATAATAATTGAGTGATGTGGAATGGTTTTAGGCTTTCAGCCACACATTATAACGAAAAGGCTAAAAAATATCATCACATCACACTATATATTGATTCCAGTCTATTCAACTTATGAAAGAGGAACCTTCATCATCAACAAATACAATATTTGTGAAGAAATTTTAAAATTATTTTATTATATTGAAAGAAACAAAATATTTCTGTTTTGAAGTGAAATTTGTATAATTGGTCCAATAATAACGAAAACCTCTACATCACTACGTAGTTTCAATCAATTCATGAATTCAGTATATTCAACTTTTTGTTTTCCTTTATCTATTGGTAAATTTATCAGTAATTTTATTATTAATAAATTAAAAATCACCGATAATAATTTTTTTAATGAAATATTTCTGTCCGTGAATAAATGTAAATGTAATGATTCTGTTAGTGTCACGATGTTCAATAATTGAAAGAATTCAGCCCATACATGACAATATCCATGGAAAAGTTGAAAACCATACCTTAACATCTCTGATTGAAATGTTAAAACGTCAACGACATGTTAGCTTTCTGTCAATTTATTCTTGAAAAAACATAATGGATACCCTTAGGAGATCATATCTTCTGGTTGGGGCACTATATATTTATGTACGTGGAGTTTCATGTTCATACCTGAAGAAGTCCTAACCAATTGAAAGAGGCTTCCAAGTATGGCAGAAAAAACCTTCAAATTTCTAGTATCCCTTTTTCTTCTCCTAGTGATTCTGATAAAATTTGTCCAGTCAGAACCAACTGGGCACCATCCATTCAAATCCATCCTGAACCTTGTGGAAAGCCAAAAAGGTCAATCTGTTTCCAAGCTGCACCTTGTAAAACAGTATCTGAAGAAATTTGGATACTTGGATTATGATCTTTCAAGTAACAAGAACCTGAACCAGGTTGACGATGACGAGTTCGATGACCATTTGGAGTCTGCAATCAGAACCTATCAGCAAAACTTTGATTTGGAAGTCACTGGAAGGCTAGACAAACGTACAGTGAATCAAATGATGAAGCCTAGATGTGGCGTGGCTGATATCTTCAATAGCACAAAGCACCGCAATAGTTCCAAGTCTTCTGATGGGGTGGCCAATGCTGACTATTCGTTCTTCCCCGGAGCCCCCAGATGGTCCAAAAAGCATTTGAAGTACACGTTTGGCGCAACCGTCCAAGTCGCCGGTGCAGAGAGTATAAGGTCTGTTTGCAAACAATCCTTTCAAAAATGGGCACAAGTTACTGACTTCACGTTCGAAGAAGTGCCTAATTCTGCCGATGCTGATATTAAAATCGCCTTTTACCAACTAGACCACGGAGATGATGAACCATTTGATGGCCCTGGAGGAATCTTTGCCCATGGTTTTAGACCAACTATCGGGATGCTCCATTTTGATGCTGATGAAACTTGGAGCAGCAATCCTGGACGTCTAGAGCTAGACCTGGAATCCGTCGCCGTGCATGAAATAGGTCACTTACTCGGGCTTGGTCACAGCGGAGACCATCAAGATGCAATCATGTATCCATACTTTGATTATGGAAAGATAAAAAGGAGTCTGCAAGAGGATGACATCGAAGGTATCCGTGACCTCTATGGACTTTGATTAAAAGCCACATATAACTAAAAGATTATTATGGCCTGTTGTTGTATTAGCAAATAAAGGATTTGTAAGTGGATTTTAAAATATGCGAAGAAGTCACTTCCATATAATCTTATCTCCTTGTAATCGTAGAATAATTGCAATTGAAGTTTTCCAGCCTGCATGTTTCTTTCTAGATATAATTAGTGTTCAGGAAATTTGGAGTTTGACAAAAGCCTATTTTGCTAACCAGATTTTAATTTTTCGAGTTCTGCAATCAACCAAAAGAGCAGTGGCAATTAGAACTAAATTCGGAAAATTTATCTGTAGGAAGCTGGGGGCATTCTCTCTTCTTCTAAAATAAGAATTCTAAGCCCCCCAAATCACCTGCTATTATGGAGCACAGATGGTCGAAACCTAGATGAAGTTAGGACGAGTGGTCCAATAATATTACAAAACCTCTACATCAGTACAGAAGTTTCAATCAATTCAACCTGTCCAATAATTTTAGCCCATGAATGACAAAACCTACGGCAAAACTGAAATTAAAACCATACCTTAACGCCTCTTATTGAAATGTAATAATAAGCACATCAACAGCATGTTAGCTTTCTGTCAATTTATGCCTGAAAAATCATACTGGATACCTTTACGAGGATATCTCCTGGTTCAGGCACTGTATATTTATGTGGAGTTTCATGTTCATACCTGAACAAGTCCTAACCAACTGAAAGAGGCTAGCTCCCAAGTATGGCTGAAAACAAAGTACTCGAATATGCTCCTTATATATATATATGAATGAACTTGCACATCACACTAAAATGTGATTTACTTCACAGCTGATACATTAAAAATTAATTTCACTAACCACATTCTTCTCTATCACATAAGCTCGAAAAAAAATCTTTAAAAAATAAGAATAAGTTTGATAAATAATGTATTTTCACCGACTCAAATTGAATAAATTTTGAAATTTATTTTAAATAAAAAGATTTACTAGAAAAAAAAATCGATTAAATTACTTAAATAGTGGAAACCAATTCCAGCATAAAATTGGTTTCGAAAGGCAGCAAAGGTATAACAATAATTTGACTCATCGAGCCACTAGAGATGATTATCTCCGTTGACTCATTAACGGCTGTTAATTAATACTGGAGTGTGGGCCTCTAATTCCTTTTCTGTTTTCTGCACCTACTTGGGCTGAAGTAGAGCCCATACACCTGCCTTTCTGTAAGGTTTTTTTTTTGGTGAAAACCCAGATTCAACGTCTAAAAAGATTGTTACTGGATAAAAGCCCAACTGCAACACTGAGCAAAATGGGTTAGCCAGTAAAGAAAGGGAAAAAAAAAAATTGTTATAAAGAATTTGAAGCTGGTGTTTAGGATTGTACTCGTTGGTTGTGGTTTAAAGTTTAGTATTTTTAAAAAATATATTAAAATAATTTTTTAAATTCTTTAAAAATTATTTTTAAGATCAACACATTAAAATAATCTAAAAAAATAATTTTTAATAAAATAATTTTATTTTGTTTTAAAAAAATATATAATTTCAAGAAAAATACATCTTTAAATCAATCCAGGATTACTGCGTCAAATTCTAGACTTGTCTGTTTTCCCACACTGTGGAAATTCTAGAACATGGCTCAAATTCTCTCCCCAACACAATAATACATAATTAAAAAATAAAGGCATAAGGAATCACGGAACCCATGGAGAAAACTTAAATCAAAACCCCTTTCCTGGATAACAATAGTATACTAAATCAAGTATAAAGAACCGGGTACATGAAATATTGATACAAGAAACTCAACAGCTCGAGCTTGGAAAGAACGAAGAAAGGACTCATAAATTCTATATTTTGGCCAAACAAACAAGAGTTTTAATTCCATATTCCATGCTCTAGGTTCTAGCAAGGAAGACTTGACAAATACTACAATCAGAGACAATTTAGTGGTCCATCGGAAGAATTAAAACTTATGAAAAACAAAGAGAAAAAAAAGGAGAGAATTTTTATGATTCCAACAATTTACTTTTTCAAAATTTAGAAAAACAACGTCTGGACGCGTTTCCAAACCAAACCTTAAACCCTCTTAACGGGCAAAAAGACTTCCCCGTTCAACAAGGAAGCTAAAATGTCGAGATTGGAAGGGAACTGCCCTGCAGGAGTGCTATATAAACAAGCCAGATTATCAATGTCTAGCATCCATAAGTTCTCCTCTCGAACCCACAAGTGAAGGAGAGTCCTGGATTTGATCATGTCTACAATGACAGCTAGAAGTTTTCCGATTTTTGTAGCCATTTTACTTCTTGTCGCGATGCAATCACGCACCATCCAATCAAAACCGAGTGGAGATCCTTTTGGGTTCATCAAACACCTGGAGGGATGCCACAAGAATGAATCTGTCAAAGGGCTTCAGGAGCTCAAAAGATATCTTGAGAAATTTGGATACCTGAACTATGGTCATCAAGGAAAGAAGGGCCATGGCCATGCCAATGACGATGAGTTCGATGATCTTTTAGAGTCTGCAGTCAAGGCATACCAGCAGAACCATCATTTGAACGTTACAGGAAGCCTAGACAACAGTACAGTGCACGAAATGATGCAGCCTCGATGTGGCGTGCCAGATGTTGTCAATGGCACAAAGCATTACCATACTCACAAGTCCATCCACACACTGGCTCACTACAATTTCATTCCTGGAAATCCTAGATGGACAAAAAGGCAACTGACGTACACGTTTCGTTCCAGTGTCCAAGTCCCGGCTGCACAGAACATAAGGTCCATCTGCGCAAAAGCTTTTCAAAGATGGGCTCAGGTCACCGAATTCACTTTTCAGGAAGTTACCGGTAGCTCCCCTGCAGATATTGTAATCGGATTCCATCGCGGAGACCATAACGATGGTTCCGCCTTCGACGGTCCTCAAGGGGTCTTAGCCCATGCTACTTCACCAGCTAGGAATGCAATTTTCCATTTCGATGCCGAAGAAAATTGGAGTGAAAACCCAGGACCTAACCAGATGGACCTGGAATCTGTAGCCGTGCATGAAATAGGACATCTTCTCGGTCTCGACCACAATGATGATCCAAATGCCGATGCCATCATGTCTTCCAGAATTTCTTTTGGGATTACGAAAAGGGATTTGCGTGCGGATGATATTCAGGGTGTACGAGCTTTATACGGATTCGCTAATTGAAGCACGTATGAAAGGAGAATGATGCTTGCAGTTTCTATTATCTAAATTAAGAATAAATTTCCATCAGTTTCTAGTTACGAATTTGTGTTTAATTAGGCCATCCTGATCGATCTTAGAGAGGTGGTTAGAGTCTTTATTTGCAAAGTAGGAAACCATTTCTTTGAGATTGTAAATAAATTATGTTGGCAAAATACAAATAAAAGCTGATTATTTGTGTCGCACCCCAAAAAAAATAATCAAACAAAAAAAGTTTGTTTTTGCGACATTCAATTGACGACTTTCGTTTTGTTCTGTTTTACTGATTTGGTTCTTTGGAGTCGCCACCTAGTATTTTGGTCACTAGGAAACCGAACTGGTCTTTCAGAGATTCTAAGGTAAGGGACTGGTTGCGTAAAGGGAAGGTATTAGCACCCCTAGTACGCCCTACCTAAGGTAAGCTGCTTGGTGTTTGGTTTGCTTTATAATTGCTATGATGTTGATATTTTCTAGGCTCGTCAATTGATTTTGGATAGAAATCTAAGGAGACTCCATGTGCTTTGAAAGCTCATTTTTCCCTTAGTATTTCAAGAGTTTGCGACTCATAAATCGTGGGATAATAATAAAAAAAAAATTAAATTTTGAAATGTCCTCGATTATAATCAAGGCTTCTTTCAAGAATGTGTGCGGATTTATTACTCCCAATAATATTTTGGATATTCATCCTTTTAAGGATTTCTTTATCCAAACATTAACGGTGAATAATAAATGAATTCCCCCAAAATAAGATTTTTATAGTTTTTGGAATATTGGCCAATACCCTTTGGAGTTTTACAAACATGTTGTAAAATCCAGAAATGCAAGAAAATAATTTGTGTTTAAGAAATCTATGCGAAAACACATTTTCAAAACTTCCAATATTTTTTTATATAAAAAGAACATTCAAAACATGTTAGAGTATTGGCCGTATGCAACACGCAAGAAAATATTTTTTTTTTTTAAAACAATATATTTTTTTTGACGAAATCGGGTATTTTTAATACTGAATTTGTATCTCCACAGCATAAAAAATACAAACTAATATTAAGTCATTTTAAAAAGATGTAAAAAAAATCAACAATATTTTTAAGGAATTTTAGAAATTTTTTAAAGCAAAAAATAAATTTATCTTTGAAAATTTCGGGTGCCTCGACGAAAATCAGATATTTTAAATACTGAATTTATGCCTCCACAATATAAAAAAAAATACAAAACCCCCTTAAAAAATATATATATATGAAAGGAAAGTAACAACATTTTTTTTTAGATTTTTCAGATTTTTTTATAAATATTTTTTATATATATATAACATATACACACATATATATTATAATTTATAATAATATAATATATTATAGGGCTGGGCCGGCCCAAATGAATGGGCCAGGCTCAGCCCCCAAAAAAGAGACGGGCCGATCTCGGCCCGCAAACAAACGTGGGCCGATCTCGGCCCGCAAACTCAAGTGGGCCGATCTCTGCCCGAACAGCTCCTATGGTCTGGGCCAAGACCGGCCCAGACTTGCAAGGCTGGGCCAGCATCGGGCTGGCCCAGCGGCCCCAGGCCCAGCGGGGGGGGGGAATTAATCTTCTCCCCCCCGCCTCCTGCATGTAGAATGCATGCAGGAGGCAAATATTTGCAGAAAACAAAGAAAACAGGGGGGGAGAAGAAAACGTACCTGGCGTGGAGGAGGCGGTCGCTGGCGGTGGTGTGGCTCGTGCGCGGAGGCTCCGTTAGGCGGCGCTGCGGCTGTTCGGTTCGCTCTCTCTCTTCGGTCTCCTCTCTCTCTCCTCTCTCTCCCGGTCCTCTCTCGGGTTTTTTTCTCTTTTCTTTTTTTTTTCTCCTCTCGTTCTCCCTTTTGGTTCTCTATTTATAGAACCATGGCGCGATTTCGACGTGGACCCAGGAGCGGGTTGAGGAGCGGCTGTCGGGGAGCGGCGGGCCTCCCTCGGCTTCGGTTTTTCGGGTTTTTTTTCTTTTCTTTTCTTCGGTTTTCTTCTCTATTTATAGGGTCAGAACTGCGGGGGACCATCGTTAGTGCGGTGCAACGGCTGGTCGGCCAATGTTTAAAGGTGGTGGGGACGAAGAGAGAGAGGCGGGAAGATTTGAAAAAAAGAAAATGGTTTTCTTCTTCTGCTGCTCTTCTTCGGGGGGAAGGAGGAAGATGAACAGTGTCGTTCAAAACGACACCGTTCTGGTCTTCCTCTTTTTTTTTTTTTTTTTTTCATATATGAAACGGCGTCGTTTTGGATAAAACGCGCCGTTTCATTTAAATGGGCAAACTTCAAATCAGTCCTCCGAATTCGGTCCCCACCCCTCTTGTTGGCCGCCTTTTTCACTTTAGTCCTTGGCCTCTGATTTATGCAATTGAGCCCTCAATTGATTAATAAACTTTCAATTTCTTCAATTAGGCCCCTGAACCGAATAATTGCAGCCCCTCCATTTACGCGCCTCTTCCAATTTGGTCCCTGGTTTCGGATTTTCTTAATTAAGTCCCTAATTGGCCATTAAACTTCAATATTTATGCATTTAAGCCCCTGATTTGACCTAATAAATTCCTAAAAAATATATTTTGGCCCCAGAACTTAAATTTCTTCTAATTAAAGCCCAAATTGACTTAAAAATCAATTTTTCTTGCCATCAAATCTTCTATAAATTCAATCAAAAATCCAATTAAGTCCATAAACATTCAAATTTGGGCTTTTCTCCTCAAAATTCAAATTTTCTTATCCACCAGGGTCCTCATCCTTCAAGAATATATTGTCAAAAATTCAATCCTTGTATTTTTTAAATTCCTTGACAAATTTTCTGACTGTTTTCTGAGCGCTTCTGCCTCCTGTTATTTTTTCTAAACTCTTTTGGCCATTTATTTTATTTTTCATGGGGACCCAAAAATGGGTTACAACAATTTGGACGAGTCTCTTCAAGGTGTATTTGTGCAGCCAGCCGCCTGCTGTCTGTGTCACAGAGCATTACCGCAGGCATAATAATTCCGTCCATACTGTACTCTATATTTTCATCCGACGAAACCCAAGATGTCCACCAAAGAAAAGGCATTTAATTAATGTATGTGAATTGGGATCGGTTCTAGTCTCCAAGTCCATCGCACACAGAGCATAGCGTTTATCAGCTGTAATCTGTGGACAAGCCTTTCAAATCTAGAAACAAGTTTGCCCAATTTGTTTTGATATGGCACAAATTGAACTCGTCCACGCATGAAAACTTTCTCTTATACCTGACCGTTGGAGAAAATAATATTTGAGTTTCTTCCAAAATTATTATTATTTTTAAAAAAATCAGATAAAAAAAATTAAAGAGAAAAAGCAACAAAAAATATAAAAACACCGGCAATTTGATAAGAAGAGGTTGAGAAGGGTTGCAGATATATGTAAGAACTAAACTCAGATTTTGAATAGAATTAAAAGCTTAACTGCACCTTATTATATTCAAGATCAAAAGACAATGGAGATTTCAGGATAGATTAAATGATTATCAAACGAATTTGTACAAAAATTAAATGTGAACTTAATTAGATTTTTAATAAACCTATTTGATTTAATCATGAGCCCGATTAAAGTTTTAATTAAGTTTAACAATTAATTTGGGTCAAATTAAAATATTTAATTAGGTGTAAAGACTTTATTATACTTTTAATTTTTCAAATTAATTTTATTAGGAGTATAATTGGTGAAAAATTAAGTTTGGAAGCTTAATTTAGGTTTAATTCAGAATATTGAAATTTTAGATGATTAAATTTAATTTTCTCAAGCTCAATTAGGTGAAATGAAGGATACAGTTACAAGAAAATCAAAGTTTGGGGAGTCATTTAAAGACTAAATTGAAGAAATTTAAGACTAGGAATCTTTTCACAAAAGATGCGTGAATCTAGAGCCAAAGTTTGTTGAAAACAGGGGTAAAATTTTAAAAAAATAGAAGTTTAAAGGTCAATTAAAAACAAAATTTCAAATATTTAAGATCAAGAATCATACTTAAAAACATGCTAATAGCAAAGAGGTTTTAAAAACTTGATACGTGTAAAATTAATTTGATTCTTAGAATCAAAATTTAATTAAGAATCAACTTAAATAAATTAAAAAAATAATTTAAAACTTAATTTACATGTAAAGAATTAAAATGATATTGTCTAAACGATGCATTTTATAAATTTCAATCGTTTTGTTTATAAAAAAATGAGGGCATTCTATCTTCTTCTAAAATAAAAATTTTAATACGTAGCCATAAATTTAATTTCTTCTTAATTATATATAAAAACACATAAAGAGAGAGAATTATGACCTAAATACAAGGAGGGAAGGAATTACAATGTTTTGCTTGCTTGAAAAGGAAAAAAGAACCAATGGACCTCTAAAGTATAGGTTCTCATTGACTTTACTAATAGGTATTGACTTTTACTCTTTAAACTAAGTAATTACATTCCGTGTTGTTTTCGACTTTCACTCCAAGCCGGTATTTGCAAGGCCTTTAAAGTCTCCCCCACCCAAAAGGCTGCAGAAGGCCTAATTAGATACAACCTGGGCCTCAGCCTCTACAGTCAGCACCCTCTCATAAAAGCAAAAGTTTTTATGAGATGCAAAAGAGCAATATTGTAGAAGTTTCTAAGCTTATTTTATAAAAGCTCCATGCAAAATAGCAATATTGTAAGAGTTCATGAACAGATCTCATGCAAAAACCATAGAAATTGTAAAAGTTCTTCGATGTAGGGTCAAGCGTACATTTTCGAGATGTTTGTTTACACAGGTCAAGACCAAGCTAGAAGATGTACTATTTCATGCCTTCCTAGTTGGTGGAGGAGCATGGGCTATGGTCCCTGAGGGCCGTCAAAGGCGGCACCGTCGTTATGGTCTCCGCAATGGAATCGTCTCCGCAATGGAATCCAAGCCAGACGAAGTAACTTCCTGAAAAGTAAATTCGGTGACCTGTGCCCATCTTTTAGAGCCATAAAGACTGAAAATATTATCCACACAACCATATGAAAAAAGGTTAATTTTTTTGCCAAGTAATTAAATTTTGAAAACTTACAAATTGCTTTAAACAGAATACTCATTTCATAGCAGAACTGTACATTCAGCAATTATTACAATCTTAAAAACTTCTTCTTTCCTTTTTTTTTTTTTTTTTTTAAAGGCATCCATTAGAGTTATTAAAAAAAAATTCATGAATTTTTGGTGTGCTTTAATAATCTGAGCGCAACAAGAAATAGGTTTTTTTTTTTTTTTGTTATTGGGGATCTACTATTCTGAATTATCTTTACTGATTACTAAAGTGGTTGTGCCTTGAAACATATCCTCTTTCTTTTTTCCCCCGTAATTTCAATAGCAAATGGCAATAGTTTTCTTGAAATTATAGTTTGTCTTAAGACTGTGAGCATTAAATGCCAATAATTGTCATGGGACATTTCTGATTCGAAGAATGGCCATTTTATGAAATACAAATAGGACTTGTCTACAGGTGGTTCTTTGGTTGTCAAGCTCACTTCTTGCAACTTCTAATGGTCTTTTGTCCGCCTCCGGTGAGGGATCAAAAACTCCGTGTGACATTTCTGTAGAGAGAGGTAAGTAATTTTATTTAAAGTTGGCATTGCGTCTATCCTGAGCTCTGTAAGGAAACTTTCAATTTTAGAAAGTACAAGCTCTCTTCTTTTAATTTTATTTAAATTTCTTTTTTTGTGATGAGATCTAATTGTTCTTAATTATGGAAACGATACATTCGCATTTGATTTGGTTTTGCGGAGAGATTATCCATAAAATATATTCTTAGAGTAAAATGTGTTCTTTTATTTATAGCATTAGAAAAAGTGACTTTATCGATAGTATACACGTACATGCATAGTTGAAATCACTCGCCAACATGCTGTGTGCATGCATGTGTGAGCTCCTGCAACTTTATTTCAGAATATAAAAGAAAAGGTATCCTCTGTGTTCATGGAAAGCTTTAATTACCTTTCCCTCCTCCATATCCAGAGCCATAACCAGACCCGCTACCATAACCTGAGCCTGAGCCAGAGCCAGAGCCAGATCCTCCTCCTCCACCCCCACCACCTCCTTCTCCTCCTCCTCTTCCGCCTCCATTCCCACCCTTGCCACCACCGCTTCCACTTCCACTTCCACTTCCATAGCCTGACCCACTTCCTGATCCAGAGCCTTGACCTCCTCCACCACCACCTCCACTGCCACCACCACCACCACCTCCTTGGCCGCCACCTATCCCACTACCAGAACCATAGCCTGCGCCGCTACCAGACCCATAGCCAGAACCTGACCCGTTGCCTCCGCCACTTCCACCACCTCCACCTCCGCCACTGCCTCCGCCTCCTCCTCCTCCACGACCACCAGCACCATATCCTTCACCGCTCCCGGATCCAGAACCGGAACCATAACCCGACCCAAGTCCTGATCCAGATCCACCACCACCACCTCCTCCCTGCCCTCCACCTCCGCTAATTGACTGCAGTGTCCTAGCAGCAAAGGCGAGGTCTACAATAAGGAAGACCAGGAAAGCTGTCCCTAACACTCTGGGGCTTGCCATTTCCAGATTATACTCTCACGGCTCAATGTATCTGTATGTTTATGCGTGTCACTCGCTATATGATTTGGTGTCTGGAAATGCTTGAAGTGGTAACCCTATATATAGGCATTGTAAAGGTAACAAGACAAGGTTTTTGAAAAGTATGGCATGAATTGCTAAGGTAACGAGACACGGTTTTTGAAAGGTTTCTTAAATTCCTAGTACCTCTCACTTGGAAATCTTACCTATTATAGAAAGGAACGCGTGTTTTGGGTTTCTTTTTCTGTGGAGGGTGGCGGTACTGTGGAGGACTCAATTGATGAAAACAAAAGTTAAGGAACGCGTGTTTTGGGAGTGCGTGAACACTGCTCGACACCCCCAAAATGTTTTCTTGAGCATATGTTCATCAACTTTGAACGATTTTTTAGTATATTTGTTATTTGAAGTCCACTTTGACGGCGTACATGGAATTTTCTTACACTAGCGCTTGTTTAGTGATTTGTTTATCTTAATCTTTGTCTCCTTGAGCATATGTTCATCAACTACTACTAGGATTTATGTACACAGATATCTTTCTACTCCGCGTGTGTGCTAACAATGGGCAAAACTTGCACAACAAACTGGGTTGTTCAGTCAATATTTCTTATTGCAGTTACACTTTGAATTAATAGATTTAAATTTCTTTTTCCCACAATATCATAGACACTTTGCATCATTGAATAAAAATAGATCTGTACTTCGAAACCGTGTTCGAATGTCTGACTTGTAATTAAAAACCTTGGTGCCTGTTCTGGGGTGTTAAAGCACACCATCCTTGCATCACTGCGAGTGGATGTTAGGCCATCTGCATGGTTGATACACTGAACAGTCTTCTATTCTTGCACAAATTGAATTTCAGGTCCATAAATATTCATTATCTCTAGATCAGTTCATTCGAGAATGTCAAACTTGGCATCAAGGCTCTCTTTTTATGCCAGAAAACAGCGCAGAAGCAGAGACCAACAATACGCAAACATTGTATAAAATCTTAATATGCAATATATATGAATGCAATACGAGGAAAAAAGAAAGAAAGATCAAATATCACAAATAACATATAACAGTCTTTTGTTGTTGTATTTAAAGAACGTTACCTTCCTGAGAAAAAAAGATAATACAAGCAAAAGCAACACGCGTCTCTGCTAAAATCTTGGAACTTAAAATGTTGAAGAGTGAGAAATCATTAAAAGGATGTGTTCCAACAGGAACACAGGCTCAGACAGTACTTCTAATCCTCTTAGCAAAGTTTTCATGTACTGTTTGAAAGAATCAGAGAAGAATGGTGTACTCTTCTGAATCCAATTCAGTGTCCACTCTGCCTTGTCAGCAACACAAGGAATGGTTTCAGTAGTATTGAACAACCTACGCTTGTCCCTCGAGTCCTTAATGTACGTCTCCAAGAGCAAACTATACATCTCTGAAGGTGAGAAGCAAAAATTTCCCAAATCAAGAGATTTGCAATGCACCATAAGAGAAAAAGTGTTCCAACTTAATTCACTCACAAAGCTCTACCAGGATGGATGTTCTGCATTGCCATTTGAATCCATACAGTGTCCGGGCCTGAGACAATGAAAATGCCTTGTGGTCGGTAGTCGAAACCTTCAAAATGTAATTCTAACTTTACTTTTACAAATAAAATAAATTTATAGTATGATCGTGAAAATCAGGTGAAACACAATGCAAATTTCATTCAATCTTCCTACAACATATTGAAATAATAATAAAAAAGAACTAGGGATTTAAATAAAATATTAAAAAAAATTACTAAATTAATATGGCGTTGGCTCAGTTCAAAGGTGTAGACATCAATTCTCATAAATTTATTGATCATCGAAGTAAAGTAAATATCCTTTCAATTCAAGAAAATGAATTCAATGCCCTTTAAAGCTAAGAGGAATCCAGGAGATTATGAGTAAATTAATTACATAAAGTTTTCTAATCAATTTCTTACCATCAAGCGACTTTAATATTGAAAAGCAACTTTAATTCACTCGGTAGTAGCCTTATGAGAAAAGTTTGTAAAATTTATTCAAAGCAATCGTTTAAAAGCTTGAGCAATTTAACTTAGCGTAGTCCTCCATAATAAATTAAAGTGATAGTTCCAGCAATCAAGTTCACTCCTTTTTTTCTTCTTATTTTAGTCCCCGACAACAATTATGAATTGAAAGAAACTAGAAAACACATATATACCATCTCAAAACAATTTAATAAGCATGAACAAAAATTAGTAGCATAATTATGAAACAAGGATAAATAAGTACTTGAATATGAAAGAATTACAATGAGAACGTTACTTTTCACAACTTAATAATGGGGATGATGTCTATTCTCCTTGAACCGAAAGCCAAAGTTTAGTTCATAGCTGCTGCAAAATTAACAAATAAAGAGAACAACACGTTGTAGATAAGAATAAGAGAGTTGTTTTTGACATGATTTGCTTCCTTCATTCCCTCTCTTAGCTACTGTCTTTTGTTAGGATTCTTCTCCTGATCAGGAGTCCTTAATATTACTTATTCCTTCTTTTTTATTTGGCCATTAAGATTGGTTAAATCCCTTAGAACGTGTTGAGAAGTGACTCTGCTATTATAATAATTTTGCTGCAATTTAGACTCTGTTGCCATTTAGACTTTGTTTTCTAACTTGGTTTCTTGTAATATCCTACTATTTCAACTGTATTCTTTCATTCATGAAATGTTAGAGACTGGATTTTAACTTTTCTTGGGTTCTATGGTCCATCGTTTCTATGTTAGACTCTCAATCATAGTGGGATGCTCCTCTTAGTTTCCTCATCAGATCAGGAGACCAATCTTGTCCTTTAGCTTGTGCCTAAATGTTTGCCTTCAAAGTGATTTTATCTGAGTTGGCACCCCCATAAAAGTTGTATTCCTGGGTGTGTAGATGATTTTGAGCTTTTGAATCGCATGATTTTAATATTCGTAGCTCTAGATATGCTCATTTGAATTTGTAGTGTGAAAACAGAGAATTCTACTGGAAGTAGAATATTGTCCTGATTTTGCAAGTTTGATTAGAGGTCCAAATGAACTCGAATTTCTGCTCATGATACATTCCTAAAAAGCCTTATATGTGTACTTTAACTTTTATACATCAAATGCTCACATTCTGACATTATAACTCGATGAAAAACTTGTTACAAAAAGTAAGGTCTGAAATGTAAAATGTAGAAATTCTTACCTTTAAGCAATTAACTCACAAAATTTCTTAGGCACGCTAAGCTTGTAAGAATAACTTCCAATAAAGTCAAAATATATTAAAAAGTATAGTGCAAACTAAATAATATTAAACACATGTATATTTTGTACTTACCATGTTTATATTACAAAGACAAATTGAAAACAACAAGAAGCTGAGTGCTCAAAATAAGCATCTGTCTATGCCGATACCACAAAGAATCAGTTTAAAATGAACATGTAGTGGTCACAAACAGTCAGAAGCAATATCGGGTGCTTGAATACCACACTCGATGGACAATTTGAAGCAAATACGATAACTAAAATGTGATACAAATACATGTACAGCATGAATACACCTCTAAATGAACTTTGAGAAGGTAACAAAAGCTTCTTAGGAGCTTAGCCAAGAAATTCACCTCCAGAATTTTCACATATTTATAAATCTTGCAGCCAAATCTTCCAAAACAATCCCTTCAGATGCGGCGAAAAATGCTAGCACATGGCTTACAAAGAGTTTCTTCCAAAACAATCTCCACTTGGTTTTGATTGAATAGTGTGTGATTGCATCACAACAAGACGAAAAATGGCTATAAAAATTGGAAAGGTTGTAGCTGTCGTTGTAGACATAGAATTGAGGACTCCCCTTCAGCTGTCGGGTTTGAGTGGAGAACTCACCCCTTTTTTATTATTTACAATGCACATGAAAATCCATGAATAAAGTTCATAGTCAAAAGTAATACATATTGCCACTGATAACCAAACCTGAAATCAATAAATTTCGATCACAGATTTACAATGTGATGATTGCTACTTTTATATCGATTAACATTAAGCTATGAAATCATTTCAGGATTGAAACATTCTACGAAACAAAGTTGACAAGAATTCTGATTCGTAATTACTTGACCATGGAGTAAACTAAACTTGAAATCAAAATGAGATAGACCCGTGTTATAAATTGATTGGAGAACACTCATGTATTCTGTGTAAATTGAAAGCAACTAGATTAGCAATAACGAATTAGAGACTGAAGACAAGGACCAGGTGAGGTGATTCCCAAAAATAGGTGTTAGGCTCTTCTAATGTGGATGGTTAAATTTGGAATTCTTTTCCACCCATAAATTTTCTCAAGGCTTCAGGAATCTCTACACCATTGTCCGTCGGATTGTTCTCAAGTCAGACATTTTCAAAAGTTCAAGCTCATTTCTTTTAATTTTATTTGAAGTTCTTTTTAGTGATGAAATCCTGTTTTTATGGAAATGATATATTCACTTTTTATTAGTGTTTGTGGAGGGATTATCTATAAAATATAATTTTAGAGTAAAACGTGCTCTAAAAAGTGATCTTTATTAAGAGATTTATATGCAGACATACATGCACAGTTGCAGTTGCTCGCCAACAGACAACCTGCATGCATGTATGAGCTCCTGCGATTTTATTTCAGAATACAAAAGAAAAGGTATCCTCTGTGTAACTGTTCATGGCAAGCTCTAATTACCTTTCCCTCCTCCATATCCAGAGCCATAACCAGACCCGCTACCATAGCCTGAGCCTGAGCCAGAGCCCGATCCTCCTCCTCCACCCCCACCACCTCCTTCTCCTCCTCCTCCTCCACCTCCATTCCCACCCTTGCCACCACCGCTTCCACTTCCACTTCCACTTCCATAGCCTGACCCACTTCCTGATCCAGAGCCTTGACCTCCACCACCACCACCTCCACTGCCACCACCACCACCACCTCCTTGGCCGCCACCTATCCCACTACCAGAACCATAGCCTGAGCCGCTACCAGACCCATAGCCAGAACCTGACCCGTTGCCTCCGCCACTTCCACCACCTCCACCTCCGCCACTGCCTCCTCCTCCTCCACGACCACCAGCACCATATCCTTCACCGCTCCCGGATCCAGAACCTGAACCATAACCCGACCCAAGTCCTGATCCAGATCCACCACCACCACCTCCTCCCTGACCTCCACCTCCACCTCCGCTAATTGACTGCAGTGTCCTAGCAGCAAAGGCGAGGTCTACAATAAGGAAGACCAGGAAAGCTGTCCCTAACACTCTCGGGCTTGCCATTTCCAGATTATACTCTCACGGCTCAATGTATCTGTATGTTTATGCGTTTCACTCGCTATATGATTTGGTGTCTGGAAATGCTTGAAGTGGTAACCCTATATATAGGCATTGTAAAGGTAACAAGACAAGGTTTTTGAAAAGTATGGCATGAATTGCTAAGGTAACGAGACACGGTTTTTGAAAGGTTTCTAAAATTCCTAGTACCTCTCACTTTGTAATCTTACCTATTATAGAAAGGAACGCGTGTTTTGGGTTTCTGTTTCTGTGGAGGGTGGCGGTACTGTGGAGGACTCAATTGATGAAAACAAAAGTTAAGGAACCCAAATGGAAAAAAATAAAAAACACACTTGTCTAATCCACCCTCCATTGTGAGTACGTGAACATGTTTAACACTGCTCGACAGTACCCCCGAAAATGTTTTAGTATATTTGTTATTTGAAGTACACTATGACGGCGTACATGGAATTTTCTTACACTAGCGCTTGTTTAGTGATTTGTTTATCTTAACCTTTGTCTCCTTGAGCATATGTTCGTCAACTACTACTAGGATTTATGTACATAGATATCTTTCTACTCCGCGTGTGTGCTAACAATGGGCAAAACTTGCACAACAAACTGGGTTGTTCAGTCAATATTTCTTATTGCAGTTACACTTTGAATTAATAGATTTAAATTTCTTTTTCCCACAATATCATAGACACTTTGCATCATTGAATATAAATAGATATGTACTTAGAAACCGTGTTCGAATGTCTGACTTGTAATTAAAAACCTTGGTGCCTGTTCTTGGGTGTTAAAGCACACCATCCTTGCATCACTGCGAGTGGAATGTTAGGCCATCTGCATGGTTGATACACTGAACAGTCTTCTATTCTTGCACAAATTGAATTTCAGGTCCATAAATACTCACGGAACATCATTTCATTTGATCGATGGCATGCTTTATTAAGTCTGTGTAAGAGTGATCTGCTATTCTGAATTACTGGTGACCAGCATACTGTATATACATTAGAAGTGGACATGGAATTTCAGATTCCTTGTTGAAGATAGCGGTCAGTATATTAGAACCACTAGAAGACCTGTGCATCTAACAGTGGCTCAAGTATTGAAGCCAACAACTAAAACATACATAGAGAAAAATCGCACCGATAAAGAAGGCAAGCAAAGTTCACAACGCAGCCCCTCATCTCTAGATCAGTTCATTCGAGAATGTCAAACTTGGCATCAAGGCTCTCTTTTTATGCCAGAAAACACCGCAGAAGATATTGTATAAAATCTTAATATGCAATATATATGAATGCAATACGAGGAAAAAAGAAAGAAAGATCAAATATCACAAATAACATATAACAGTCTTTTGTTGTTGTATTTAAAGAACGTTACCTTCCTGAGAAAAAAGATACTACAAGCAAAAGCAACACGTCTCTCTGCAAAAATCTTGGAACTTAAAATGGAGACAGTGAGAAATCGTTAAAAGGATGTGTTCCAACTGGAACACAGGCTCAGAAAGTACTTCTAATCCTCTTAGCAAAGTTTTCATGTACTGTTTAAAAGAATCAGAGAAGAATGGTGTACTCCTCTGAATCCAATTCAGTGTCCACACTGCCTTATCAGCAACTCAAGGAAGGGTTTCAGTAGTATTGAACAACCTACGCTTCTCCCTCGAGTCCTTAATGTACGTCTCCAAAAGCAAACTATACATCTCTGAAGGTGAGAAGCAAAAATTTCCTAAATCAAGAGATTTGCAATGCACCATTAGAGAAAAGGTGTACCAACTTCACTCACAAAGCTCTACCAGGATGGATGTTCTGCATTGCCATTTGAAATCCATAGAGTGCCCGACCCTGAGACAATGAAAATGCCTTTTGGTCGGTAGTCGAAACCTTCCGAATGTAATTCTAACTTTACTTTTACAAATAAAATAAATTTATAGAATGATGGTGAAAACCAGGTCAAACACAAGGCAAATTTCATTCAATCTTCCTACAACATACTGAAAAATAAAAAAGAACCGGGATTTGAATAAAAAATTAAAAACACAAAATTACTAAATTAATATGGCATTGGCGCTTAGTTCAAAGATCTAGACATTCATTCTCATAAATTTATTAATCAACAAAGTAAAATAAATATCCTTTCAATTCAAGAAAATATATTCGATGCCCTTTAAAGCTAAGAGGAATCGAGGAGATTATGAGTTAATTAATTACATAAAATTTTTTAATCAATTTCTTACCATCAATCAAATTTAATATTCAAAAGCAACTTTAATTCACTCGACAGTAGCCTTAGAAGAAAAGTCTGTAAAATTTATTTGAAGCAATTGCTCAAAAGCTTGAACAATTTAACTTAGTGTAGTCCTCCATAATAAATTAAAGTGATAGTTCCAGCAATCAAGCTCACTCCTTTGTTTCTTCTTATTCTAGTGTCCGACAACAATTGTGAATGGAAAGAAACTAGAAAACACGTATATATCATCTCAAAACAATTCCAGAAGCATGAACAGGAATCACTAGCATAATTATGAAATAAGGATAAATAAGTACTTGAATATGAAAGAATTACAATGAAAACGTTACTTCTCACAACTTAATAATGGGGATGGTGTCTATTCCCCTTGAACCGAAAGCCAAAGTTTAGTTCATAGCTACTAGAAAATTAACAAATAAAGAGAAAAATACGTTGTAGATAAGAATAAGAGAGTTGTTTATGACATGATTTGCTTCTTTTATTCCCTCCCTTAGCTGTTGTCTTTTGTTAGGATTCTTCTCCTGATCAGGAGTCCTTAATATTACATATTCCTTCTTCTTTATGTGGCCATTAAGATTGGTTAAATCCCTCAGAATTTGTGTTGAAAAATGACTCGCTGTTATAATAATTCTGCTGCAATTTAGACTCTATTGCCATTAAGACTTTGTTTTCTGACTTGGTTTCTTGTAATATTCGGCTATTCCAGCTGTATTCTTTCATTAACGAAATGTTAAAGACTTGATTTGCACTTTTCTTGGGTTCTATGGCCCATTGTTTCTATGTTAGACTCTCAATCATAGTGGGATGCTCCTCATCGTTAGTTTTCTCATCAGATCAGGAGACCAATCTTGTCCTTTAACTTGTGCCTAAATGTTTGCCTTCAAATTGATTTTATATGAGTTGGCATCCCCCATAAAAGTTGTATTCCTGGATGTGTAGATGATTTTGAGCTTTGAATCGCATGACTTTAATATTCATAGCTCTAGACATGTTCATTTGAATCTGTAGTGTGAAAACAGAGAATCCTGCTGCAAGTAGCATATTGACCCGATTTTGTAAGTCTGATTAGAGGTTCAAATGTACTCGAATTTTTGCCCATGATACCTTCCTGGAAAGCCTTATATGTGTATTTTAACTTTTATACTTCAAATGTTCACATTCTGAAATTATAACTCGATGAAAAACTTAATCAATAGACTTAATCAATAGACTAATTTGAAGTCAATAATTCCTTTATTTCAAAATTCAAATTTAAATCTAAATTTAACCACAATTTTAAATAAAAATCACAATTTAAAACCTAAAAATTCTATATCATAAATATAATTTCCAATTTAAAGTTTGAATGTCAAATAACAATCACAATCAGTAATTTTAATTAATGTATATCTATTACAACTAGGGGTGATCATTTTCGGTTCGGTTCGGTTTTTACATATAAAAAACAACCAAACCGGTTTTTTTTTTGAAAAAAAAACCCGAAACCAAACCGAAACCGAGTCAAATCGACCGGTTTCAATCCGATCCGGTTCGATTCTTGATTTCAAAAAACCGAGAAAACCTATGCCTTGTTTCCTGAACCTTGTCACTATCAAACAAAACAAACCTAACAAGATCTTGTTTGAGATTTAACTGGTATTGTTTGAGAAACAAAACAAACTTATGCCTCATTTCCTTAGCCTTGCCACCATCGAGATCCAGCAAATGGAAGTAGTGGTCTTCCTTTTCATTCTCAACAAGTTCAACAGTTCCCTTTCATCCATTCCTTTTCAACTTCTCATAATAATTCTTAGCTACAACAATCCAAGTCTTCCTCAACTACAAAGATCAACGTTCTCTCGCACTCAAGCCTAGCAAGATCCGCTACACCCAGATTCATCTTAGGATCAAGAGTCAAGAGGGTGCTGCTTCTAAGTCTAGGGAGAGGGACAAGGAGAGGCGAGGGGGCTGAGGGGGAGGGGGAGGCAGGGGGCTAGGGTTACTGGCTGGGGGGATAACTTTTTATATTTATAGTACCATTTTCTATTTATAGTGCATTTTTTTTGAACCGGTTCGGTTCAGTCCGGGTTAACCGGTTCTTGCATTACAAAACCGAAACGCGAACCGAACCGGGATTTTTTCTAACTATTCTAATCGGTTTGATCGGTTTTATTTTTCGGTTCGGTTTTTTCGGTTTTTATTTTATTTTATCGGTTTATTTGGTTTTTCGGTTTTTTTGCACACCCCTAATTACAACGATGTCAATCTCGTCCTTAAATACAAGGAAAACGCATATAATCATCTTATTTTTTCAATATAGCTTGTTCAATCAAGATGAAGTATTTCTTAGCATTACATGACATGATTTCTAGAGTGCCACCACATGTCCCTTCTTTCTCCTCAAATCGCGAATTGCTAGAAAGTGACCCTTGTCTCTCTGTACACAAAGACAAAGGTGAATTTTAATTATAGTTATAAAACTAACTTGGTGATTTATAATTTTAGATAAGTTAATTTTTATTTTGAATTATTTTTTATATTCACACAATTAAATTTAGTTAATTTAACTAATTTTCAGTTAAATATTAATAAAAAAACAACACAAAAACCTAAAATCAACTCAAAATAATTTTTTTTTCTAACTTTAGATCTAGTTTTTAAAACAAATGAAAAATCTAAGTTGAACTCTTTTTATTAAATAGAATATTTTAACATTAAAATTGATTTTTCTTGTTGGTCAATTTTCTCTCTCAAATTTAGCATTCTCTCTCACTTTTATTAAACTAGAAACTAAAAAGTAAAAGAAATAAATTTCTTTTACAAAAATTGAATTGAAAAGAACTATATTTACACGGCAAACTTGTAATGAAGTCTTGCTGCTTGACTTGTCTGTTTTCCCACACTGGAAATTCTAGAATAGGGCAATCCGTCCCCATGCAGAAGAAGGAGCTCAAATTATCTCCCCAACAAAATAATACATAATTTTAAAAAAATCACGAATAAGGACATGATCTATATTAGCCTTCCAC
The DNA here is from genome assembly GCF_005239225.2 of Populus alba. Lineage (NCBI taxonomy): Eukaryota > Viridiplantae > Streptophyta > Magnoliopsida > Malpighiales > Salicaceae > Populus > Populus alba. The sequence continues at coordinate 1,450,994 of NC_133291.1, forward strand.
ATTCATCTAAAGCAACATGTTAGCCTAATTTGAATGCAGCAACACGAAAGAAAGGCATAAATTAAGAAATTAAGGACCCATGGAGAAAACTTAATCAAAACTCCTTTCCTGGATAACAATAGTGTACTAAATCAAGTATAAAGACCGGGGCACATGAAAGAAACTCTTTATGAGGCTAAAATCTGGTTAAGAAATGAAGACCATCGATCCGAACATAAACAAAACTTGCCTCTTTGATGATGTGTTCTTGTCTGCTACTCCGCCACTCTGTTGCGTTCCTGGTGGCTGTGAGGATTGAGGAAACAAAGCTCAACAGCTTGAGCTTGGAAAGAACGAAGAAAGGGCACCTGATTGCTTCTATCAGAGTTGGTGGTTGTGAGGGTCGAGTTGGAGATTTTGATTTTCATTCCCGGGTGTCCGGTACGAGTAATGAGGATGAAAATAAATAATAATAATAAAAAAAATCAGACCCGTCGGTTTGGATTCGATCAAGCTGGATCGACAAAATGAATTTCTAAAAAATTTATTCGGATTAAACGAATTTCACAAAATCAAAATCTTGAACAATTCAACTACAAACTTAGCTCGGATTATGGTACGTAATCTTAAAAATCGTTCTCTGTATTCCATTCTGTTGGTTCATGAAGCCAGTACCGTGGAGCTGAATTCTATATTTTGGTCAAACAAACAAGAGTTTTAATTCCATTCCACGCTCTAGTTTCTACCAAGGAAGACTTGACAAATACTTCAAGCACAGACAATGTAGTGGTCCATCGGGATTGTTGAGAACAAAGAGAAAAAAAAGATGAGAATTTTTATGATTCCAACAATTTACTTTTTCAAAAATTAGAAAAACAACGTCTGGACGCGTTTCCAAACCAAACCTTAAACCCACTTAACGGGCAAAAAGACTTGCCCCGTTCAACAAGGAAGCTAAAATGTCGAGATTGGAAGGGAACTGCCCTGCAGGAGTGCTATATAAACAAGCCAGATTATCAATGTCTAGCATCCATAAGTTCTCCTCTCGAACCCACAAGTGAAGGAGAGTCCTGGATTTGATCATGTCTACAATGACAGCTAGAAGTTTTCCGATTTTTGTAGCCATTTTACTTCTTGTCGCGATGCAATCACGCACCATCCAATCAAAACCAAGTGGAGATCCTTTTGGGTTCATCAAACACCTGGAGGGATGCCACAAGAATGAATCTGTCAAAGGGCTTCAGGAGCTCAAAAGATATCTTGAGAAATTTGGATACCTGAACTATGGTCATCAAGGAAAGAAGGGCCATGACCATGCCAATGACGATGAGTTCGATGATCTTTTAGAGTCTGCAGTCAAGGCATACCAGCAGAACCATCATTTGAACGTTACAGGAAGCCTAGACAACAGTACAGTGCACGAAATGATGCAGCCTCGATGTGGCGTGCCAGATGTTGTCAATGGCACAAAGCATTACCATACTCACAAGTCCATCCACACACTGGCTCACTACAATTTCATTCCTGGAAATCCTAGATGGACAAAAAGGCAACTGACGTACACGTTTCGTTCCAGTGTCCAAGTCCCGGCTGCACAGAACATAAGGTCCATCTGCGCAAAAGCTTTTCAAAGATGGGCACAGGTCACCGAATTCACTTTTCAGGAAGTTACCGGTAGCTCCCCTGCAGATATTGTAATCGGATTCCATCGCGGAGACCATAACGATGGTTCCGCCTTCGACGGTCCTCAAGGGGTCTTAGCCCATGCTACTTCACCAGCTAGGAATGCAATTTTCCATTTCGATGCGGATGAAAATTGGAGTGAAAACCCAGGACCTAACCAGATGGACCTGGAATCTGTAGCCGTGCATGAAATAGGACATCTTCTCGGTCTCGACCACAATGATGATCCAAATGCCGATGCCATCATGTCTTCCAGAATTTCTTTTGGGATTGCGAAAAGGGATTTGCGTGCGGATGATATTCAGGGCGTACGAGCTTTATACGGATTCGCTAATTGAAGCACGTACGAAGGGAGAATGATGCTTGCAGTTTCTATTATCTAAATTAAGAATAAATTTCCATCAGTTTCCAGTTACGAATTTGTGTTTAATTAGGCCATCCTGATCGATCTTAGAGAGGTGGTTAGAGTCTTTATTTGCAAAGTATCTCCTTGCAAGCCTAAGACTGTTTTGTAAACCATTTCTTCGAGATTGTAAATAAATTATGTTTGCAAAATACAAATAAACGCTGATTATTTGGACGAGTCTCTTCAAGGTCTATTTGTGCAGCCAGCCGCCTGCTGTCTGTGTCACAGAGCATTACCGCAGGCATAATAATTCCGTCCATACTGTACTCTATATTTTCATTCGACGAAACCCAAGATGTCCACCAGAGAAAAGACATTTAGTGTATAGGAATTAGGATTGGTTCTAGCTAGTGGTCAAGTCCATCGCACAGACGCACACAGAGCATAACGTCTATCAGCTGCAATCTGTGGAGAAGCCTTTCAAATACAGAGACAAGTTTGCCCAATTTGTTTTGATAATGCACAAATTGAATTGCCATATGCAAACCCTCTCTCCCCCACAACTCGAACAATCATTATTTTTTTTCATTGAACACTTCCACGGATTTTTTCTTGGCTTGGTGCGAGCAACAAAGTACAAACATAGCTATCTTGCTTATACTGAACAAGAAGACCACCTCAGCTTAACTATGAATTATCCCTCTTGTATTATTTGGATATCGTTTCAAGGCACTTGAGCCATTAAAAACGGTGAGCATGAACCCTATGAACTATTTTCTTTATTTAAAGAAAAAAATCATTACAAATAATTACCTATTCTCTCGAGGTATTATTTTTAATTGCTAGGTAAACTGCATGCTTTCATCATCGTTATCTAGAATCTGAATCTAAAGAAAGGCTATAAGAAAAAAAATAATCTCATGAACAGATAGGTATGGATATGAGTGACCTGTTTTAAGAACCAATCAAGAAAAAAATTAATCTCACGCATGAAAACTTTCTCTGATACCTGACCGATGGAGAAAATAATAATTGAGTGATGTGGAATGGTTTTAGGCTTTCAGCCGCACATTATAACGAAAAGGCTAAAAAATATCATCACATCACACTATATATTGATTCCAGTCTATTCAACTTATGAAAGAGGAACCTTCATCATCAACAAATACAATATTTGTGAAGAAATTTTAAAATTATTTTATTATATTGAAAGAAACAAAATATTTCTGTTTTGAAGTGAAATTTGTATAATTGGTCCAATAATAACGAAAACCTCTACATCACTACGTAGTTTCAATCAATTCATGAATTCAGTATATTCAACTTTTTGTTTTCCTTTATCTATTGGTAAATTTATCAGTAATTTTATTATTAATAAATTAAAAATCACCGATAATAATTTTTTTAATGAAATATTTCTGTCCGTGAATAAATGTAAATGTAATGATTCTGTTAGTGTCACGATGTTCAATAATTGAAAGAATTCAGTCCATACATGACAATATCCATGGAAAAGTTGAAAACCATACCTTAACATCTCTGATTGAAATGTTAAAACGTCAACGACATGTTAGCTTTCTGTCAATTTATTCTTGAAAAAACATAATGGATACCCTTAGGAGATCATATCTTCTGGTTGGGGCACTATATATTTATGTACGTGGAGTTTCATGTTCATACCTGAAGAAGTCCTAACCAATTGAAAGAGGCTTCCAAGTATGGCAGAAAAAACCTTCAAATTTCTAGTATCCCTTTTTCTTCTCCTAGTGATTCTGATAAAATTTGTCCAGTCAGAACCAACTGGGCACCATCCATTCAAATCCATCCTGAACCTTGTGGAAAGCCAAAAAGGTCAATCTGTTTCCAAGCTGCACCTTGTAAAACAGTATCTGAAGAAATTTGGATACTTGGATTATGATCTTTCAAGTAACAAGAACCTGAACCAGGTTGACGATGACGAGTTCGATGACCATTTGGAGTCTGCAATCAGAACCTATCAGCAAAACTTTCATTTGGAAGTCACTGGAAGGCTAGACAAACATACAGTGAATCAAATGATGAAGCCTAGATGTGGCGTGGCTGATATCTTCAATAGCACAAAGCACCGCAATACTTCCAAGTCTTCTGATGGGGTGGCCAATGCTGACTATTCGTTCTTCCCCGGAGCCCCCAGATGGTCCAAAAAGCATTTGAAGTACACGTTTGGCGCAACCGTCCAGGTCGCCGGTGCAGAGAGTATAAGGTCTGTTTGCAAACAATCCTTTCAAAAATGGGCACAAGTTACTGACTTCTCGTTCGAAGAAGTGCCTAATTCTGCCGATGCTGATATTAAAATCGCCTTTTACCAACTAGACCACGGAGATGATGAACCATTTGATGGCCCTGGAGGAATCTTTGCCCATGGTTTTAGACCAACAATCGGGATTCTACATTTTGATGCTGATGAAACTTGGAGCAGCAATCCTGGACGTCTAGAGCTAGACCTGGAATCCGTCGCCGTGCATGAAATAGGTCACTTACTCGGGCTTGGTCACAGCGGAGACCATCAAGATGCAATCATGTATCCATACTTTGATTATGGAAAGATAAAAAGGAGTCTGCAAGAGGATGACATCGAAGGTATCCGTGACCTCTATGGACTTTGATTAAAAGCCACATATAACTAAAAGATTATTATGGCCTGTTGTTGTATTAGCAAATAAAGGATTTGTAAGTGGATTTTAAAATATGTGAAGAAGTCACTTCCATATAATCTTATCTCCTTGTAATCGTAGAATAATTGCAATTGAAGTTTTCCAGCCTGCATGTTTCTTTCTAGATATAATTAGTGTTCAGGAAATTTGGAGTTTGACAAAAGCCTATTTTGCTAACCAGATTTTAATTTTTCGAGTTCTGCAATCAACCAAAAGTGCAGTGGCAATTAGAATATGCTCCTTATATATATATATATATGAACTTGCACATCACACTAAAATGTGATTTACTTCACAGCTGATACATTAAAAATTAATTTCACTAACCACATTCTTCTCTATCACATAAGCTCGAAAAAAAAATCTTTAAAAAATAAGAATAAGTTTGATAAATAATGTATTTTCACCGACTCAAATTGAATAAATTTTGAAATTTATTTTAAATAAAAAGATTTACTAGAAAAAAAAAAATCGATTAAATTACTTAAATAGTGGAAATCAATTCCAGCATAAAATTGGTTTCGAAAGGCAGCAAAGGTATAACAATAATTTGACTCATCGAGCCACTAGAGATGATTATCTCCGTTGACTCATTAACGGCTGTTAATTAATACTGGAGTGTGGGCCTCTAATTCCCTTTTCTGTTTTCTGCACCTACTTGGGCTGAAGTAGAGCCCATACACCTGCCTTTCTGTAAGGTTTTTTTTTTGGTGAAAACCCAGATTCAACGTCTAAAAAGATTGTTACTGGATAAAAGCCCAACTGCAACACTGAGCAAAATGGGTTAGCCAGTAAAGAAAGGGAAAAAAAAAATTGTTAGAAAGAATTTGAAGCTGGTGTTTAGGATTGTACTAGTTAGTTGTGGTTTAAAGTTTAGTATTTTTAAAAAAATATATTAAAATAATTTTTTTAATTTTTAAAAATTATTTTTGAGATCAACATATTAAAATAATCTAAAAATAATAATTTTTAATAAAATAATTTTATTTTATTTTAAAAAAATATAATTTTAACAAAAATACATCTTTAAATCAATCCAGAATTACTATGTCAACTCATGCAGACTAACAAATAGAAGAAAATAATATTTTTTTGACAAAAATTGAATTGAGAAACTATGTTTACACGGAAAACTCGTAATGAAGACTTGCTACTTGACTTGTCTGTTTTCCCACACTGTGGAAATTCTAGAACATGGCTCAAATTCTCTCCCCAACACATTAATACATAATTAGAAAACAAAGGCATAAGGAATCCATGGAGAAAACTTAATCAAAACCCCTTTCCTGGATAACAATAGTATACATGAAATATTGATACAAGAAACTCAACAGCTCGAGCTTGGAAAGAACGAAGAAAGGACTCATGAATTCAATATTTTGGCCAAACAAACAAGAGTTTTAATTCCATATTCCATGCTCTAGGTTCTAGCAAGGAAGACTTGACAAATACTACAATCAGAGACAATTTAGTGGTCCATCGGAAGAATTAAAACTTATGAAAAACAAAGAGAAAAAAAAGGAGAGAATTTTTATGATTCCAACAATTTACTTTTTCAAAATTTAGAAAAACAACGTCTGGACGCGTTTCCAAACCAAACCTTAAACCCTCTTAACGGGCAAAAAGACTTCCCCGTTCAACAAGGAAGCTAAAATGTCGAGATTGGAAGGGAACTGCCCTGCAGGAGTGCTATATAAACAAGCCAGATTATCAATGTCTAGCATCCATAAGTTCTCCTCTCGAACCCACAAGTGAAGGAGAGTCCTGGATTTGATCATGTCTACAATGACAGCTAGAAGTTTTCCGATTTTTGTAGCCATTTTACTTCTTGTCGCGATGCAATCACGCACCATCCAATCAAAACCGAGTGGAGATCCTTTTGGGTTCATCAAACACCTGGAGGGATGCCACAAGAATGAATCTGTCAAAGGGCTTCAGGAGCTCAAAAGATATCTTGAGAAATTTGGATACCTGAACTATGGTCATCAAGGAAAGAAGGGCCATGACCATGCCAATGACGATGAGTTCGATGATCTTTTAGAGTCTGCAGTCAAGGCATACCAGCAGAACCATCATTTGAACGTTACAGGAAGCCTAGACAACAGTACAGTGCACGAAATGATGCAGCCTCGATGTGGCGTGCCAGATGTTGTCAATGGCACAAAGCATTACCATACTCACAAGTCCATCCACACACTGGCTCACTACAATTTCATTCCTGGAAATCCTAGATGGACAAAAAGGCAACTGACGTACACGTTTCGTTCCAGTGTCCAAGTCCCGGCTGCACAGAACATAAGGTCCATCTGCGCAAAAGCTTTTCAAAGATGGGCTCAGGTCACCGAATTCACTTTTCAGGAAGTTACCGGTAGCTCCCCTGCAGATATTGTAATCGGATTCCATCGCGGAGACCATAACGATGGTTCCGCCTTCGACGGTCCTCAAGGGGTCTTAGCCCATGCTACTTCACCAGCTAGGAATGCAATTTTCCATTTCGATGCCGAAGAAAATTGGAGTGAAAACCCAGGACCTAACCAGATGGACCTGGAATCTGTAGCCGTGCATGAAATAGGACATCTTCTCGGTCTCGACCACAATGATGATCCAAATGCCGATGCCATCATGTCTTCCAGAATTTCTTTTGGGATTACGAAAAGGGATTTGCGTGCGGATGATATTCAGGGTGTACGAGCTTTATACGGATTCGCTAATTGAAGCACGTATGAAAGGAGAATGATGCTTGCAGTTTCTATTATCTAAATTAAGAATAAATTTCCATCAGTTTCTAGTTACGAATTTGTGTTTAATTAGGCCATCCTGATCGATCTTAGAGAGGTGGTTAGAGTCTTTATTTGCAAAGTAGGAAACCATTTCTTTGAGATTGTAAATAAATTATGTTGGCAAAATACAAATAAAAGCTGATTATTTGGACGAGTCTCTTCAAGGTCTATTTGTGCAGCCAGCCGCCTGCTGTCTGTGTCACAGAGCATTACCGCAGGCATAATAATTCCGTCCATACTGTACTCTATATTTTCATCCGACGAAACCCAAGATGTCCACCAGAGAAAAGGCATTTAATTAATGTATGTGAATTGGGATCGGTTCTAGTCTCCAAGTCCATCGCACACAGAGCATAGCGTTTATCAGCTGTAATCTGTGGACAAGCCTTTCAAATCTAGAAACAAGTTTGCCCAATTTGTTTTGATATGGCACAAATTGAACACGTCCACGCATGAAAACTTTCTCTTAATTATACCTGACCGATGGAGAAAATAATATTTGAGTTTCTTCCAAAATTATTATTATTTTTTAAAAAATCAGATAAAAAAATTAAAGAGAAAAAACAACAACCGGCAATTTGATAAGAAGAGGTTGAGAAGGGTTGCTGTAAGAACTAAACTCAGATTTTGAATAAAATTGAAAGCTTAATTGCACCTTATTATACTCAAGATCAAAAGACAATTGAGATTTCAGGATAAATTAAATGATTATCAGACGAATTTGTATAAAAATTAAGTGCGAATTTAATTAGATTTATAATAAATCTATTTGATTTAATCATGAGCCCGATTAAAGTTTTAATTAAGTTTAACAATTAATTTGGATCAAATTAAAATATATAATTAGGTGTAAAGACTTTATTATACTTTTAATTTTTCAAATAAAAACATGCTATGATAAAAAAATAAAAACATATGTATCATCTTTATATTACAAAGACAAATTGAAAAAACAATAAGCTGAGTGCCCAAAATAAGCATCATGTCTATGCCGATACCACAAAGAATCAGTTTAAAATGAACATGTAGTGGTCACAAACAGTCAGAAGCAGTATTGGGTGCTTGAATACCACACTCGATGGACAATTTGAAGCAAATACGATAACTAAAATGTGATACAAATACATGTAGAGCATGAATACACCTCTAAATGAACTTTGAGAAGGTAACAAAAGCTTCTTAGGAGCTTAGCCAAGAAATTCACCTCCAGAATTTTCACATATTTATAAATCTTGCAGCCAAATCTTCCAAAACAATCCCTTCAGATGCGGCGAAAAATGCTAGCACATGGCTTACAAAGAGTTTCTTCCAAAACAATCTCCACTTGGTTTTGATTGAATAGTGTGTGATTGCATCACAACAAGACGAAAAAATGGCTATAAAAAATTGGAAAGGTTGTAGCTGTCGTTGTAGACATAGAATTGAGGACTCCCCTTCAGCTGTCGGGTTTGAGTGGAGAACTCACCCCTTTTTTATTATTTACAATGCACATGAAAATCCATGAATAAAGTTCATAGTCAAAAGTAATACATATTGCCACTGATAACCAAACCTGAAATCAATAAATTTCGATCACAGATTTACAATGTGATGATTGCTACTTTTATATCGATTAACATTAAGCTATGAAATCATTTCAGGATTGAAACATTCTACGAAACAAAGTTGACAAGAATTCTGATTCGTAATTACTTGACCATGGAGTAAACTAAACTTGAAATCAAAATGAGATAGACCCGTGTTATAAATTGATTGGAGAACACTCATGTATTCTGTGTAAATTGAAAGCAACTAGATTAGCAATAACGAATTAGAGACTGAAGACAAGGACCAGGTGAGGTGATTCCCAAAAATAGGTGTTAGGCTCTTCTAATGTGGATGGTTAAATTTGGAATTCTTTTCCACCCATAAATTTTCTCAAGGCTTCAGGAATCTCTACACCATTGTCCGTCGGATTGTTCTCAAGTCAGACATTTTCAAAAGTTCAAGCTCATTTCTTTTAATTTTATTTGAAGTTCTTTTTAGTGATGAAATCCTGTTTTTATGGAAATGATATATTCACTTTTTATTAGTGTTTGTGGAGGGATTATCTATAAAATATAATTTTAGAGTAAAACGTGCTCTAAAAAGTGATCTTTATTAAGAGATTTATATGCAGACATACATGCACAGTTGCAGTTGCTCGCCAACAGACAACCTGCATGCATGTATGAGCTCCTGCGATTTTATTTCAGAATACAAAAGAAAAGGTATCCTCTGTGTAACTGTTCATGGCAAGCTCTAATTACCTTTCCCTCCTCCATATCCAGAGCCATAACCAGACCCGCTACCATAGCCTGAGCCTGAGCCAGAGCCCGATCCTCCTCCTCCACCCCCACCACCTCCTTCTCCTCCTCCTCCTCCACCTCCATTCCCACCCTTGCCACCACCGCTTCCACTTCCACTTCCACTTCCATAGCCTGACCCACTTCCTGATCCAGAGCCTTGACCTCCACCACCACCACCTCCACTGCCACCACCACCACCACCTCCTTGGCCGCCACCTATCCCACTACCAGAACCATAGCCTGAGCCGCTACCAGACCCATAGCCAGAACCTGACCCGTTCCCTCCGCCACTGCCACCACCTCCACCTCCGCCACTGCCTCCGCCTCCTCCTCCTCCACGACCACCAGCACCATATCCTTCACCGCTCCCTGATCCAGAACCGGAACCATAACCCGACCCAAGTCCTGATCCAGATCCACCACCACCACCTCCTCCCTGCCCTCCACCTCCACCTCCGCTAATTGACTGCAGTGTCCTGGCAGCAAAGGCGAGGTCTACAATAAGGAAGACCAGGAAAGCTGTCCCTAACACTCTGGGGCTTGCCATTTCCAGATTATACTCTCACGGCTCAATGTATCTGTATGTTTATGCGTTTCACTCGCTATATGATTTGGTGTCTGGAAATGCTTGAAGTGGTAACCCTATATATAGGCATTGTAAAGGTAACAAGACAAGGTTTTTGAAAAGTTTGGCGTTAATTGTAAAGGTGACGAGACATGGTTTTTGAAAAGTTTGTTATGTTTCTAGTGCCTCTCATTTGTTAATCTTGACTTTTACAGGAGGGCGTCGGTGGTGGGGTTGCGGTACTGTGGAGGACCGTCTGTTTCTGTCTATATGCAATAGAATACAAGCTTTATCCCAACCTTTTCTTTTTTGACTTAGAAGTGTCTTGTAATATTTGACTTCGGCAATGGGACCAATAGCCTGCATTTCCCACTCTTTATCATTCTGTTCATATTTGAGCTCCACTTTTGAGTACACGTATATATTTGTTTTCCATGTACTGGTAGCTGTCCTGCGGTGTTTTATGCTAACGATTGTCTCCATAAGCATAAGTTGACCCGCTAACGGTAGATATCTTTCTACTCTGCGTGTATGCTAACAATGGGCTAAGCTTGCACAACAAACTGGGTTGTTCAGTCAATATTTCTTATTTCTGTTACACTTGGAATTAAATTTCTTTTCCCACAATATCAAAGACATATTCCACCCTTGAATATAAATAGATCTGTGCTTAAAAACCGCGTTCGAATGTCTGACTTCTATTTTTAAACCTTGGTGCCTGTTCCGGTGTATGAAAGGACACCATCCTTGCATCACTGCTAGCAGAATGTTAGGCCATCTGCGTGGTTGATATACTGAACAGTCTTCTACTCATGCACAGATTGAATTTCAGTTCCATATGCACAGTCAGCATCGATAATCACTTTAGATACAATTTTTAGCACTGAAACTGAAATTAAATAAGTACACATACAAATATATAATTTTATTAAATATATGAACGGGTACAATCTCTATGTAATATATTCTTTCAAAAGAATATGGCAATCCTCTGATTTTTTTTCTTCAATTTGATGTATGGTGACTTGATTTATTTGAGTAATCAAGCTAAGATTTGTGCTTTGTAAGAAGACGAATTTGAGTGTGTATTGCGAAGCGAGATGTTGTGATTTGATGCTTGGAAGACTACCTTGATTTGTCTTTAAAGTGTTGCTGAAGAACTCTTATGAGATGTTTTGGCTTGATCCAACAGAGTTTCGTTCTTTTTAGACTTCAAGCATAGATGAAGGAGGCTTGAGAACTCTTTGAGAAAGAGCTTCATTGCTTGAAGAGAGAGAGAGAGAGAGAGAGAGAGAGCTTCATAGCTTTGAAGAGCTTGTCTTTAAAAAAATTTGTATCTCCAGTAATCCTTTTTCTTTTAGGTTGAGGCCCCTATTTATAGAGATCTATAGGGGTTTTTAGGTTTTTTTTTCAATGCCACATAATATAATTTTATTAGTTGATATTTATTAACGGGATTTTGTATTTATGAAAAGATACCTGATGGGATCTTATTGCAGTTACACTAGGAACTAATAGAATTAAATTTCTTCTCCCACAATATCATAGACACCTTCCACCATTGAATATAAATATGTCTGTACTTTAAAACCGTTTTCGAATGTCTGACTTATATTTTAAACCTTGGAGCCCGTTCTGGTGTGTGAAAGCACACCATCCTTGCATCACTGCAAGCAGAATGTTAGGCCATCTGCATGGTTGATATATTGGACAGTCTTCTACTGCTGCACAGATTGAATTTCAGTTCCATATGCATAGATCATCACTTCCTTTGATGCCATGCTTTAATAAGTCTATGTAAGAGTGCAAGTACATTTAACATTTTTGGTTATCGGGGATCTGCTATTCTGAATTACCTTTACTAATTCCTAGAGTGGCTGTGCCATGAAACATATGCTTTGTGAGAGAGGGGCTGAAAGGGGTGTCTCTTGTTTTTGTTGGCTGGAAGGCAAAGGAGAGGCCAGGGAGGTGTAGTGGCTGTTGAAGGTAGTTTTGGTGACTGGTGGTTGGTAAAGAAGAGAGGTTGTGGCCTAAAGAGGAGATCGAGGGCAGTCGGTAAAGAAGAGAGGTTGTTCAATTTGGTATGGAGACTGGTTGGCATTATGGTACGGTTTGGTTATGATGGAAAATTAAGGTTGATGCTGAGGGGTTTTTCAGTCTGCTCCTTTTTGGGTTCGTGAATGAGAGGCTTTGTTCGTCCTTCTCCTCTTCTTGTGTTGTGTTGGTGTTTTAAATGGAGAGGGGGCTACCATTCTGAAAAATCAATTTGGGCTTGATTGGCTAGAAAATTGATTGACTGGGATTTTGGACCATTAGAGAAGCTGAATCATGAATTAATTAGGGATTAAATCGAATTAATTTGACAAAGTCATTGGATTAAATTGGGCTGAGATGAATTAATTGAATTCAATTGGACTGAATTGAGGTTAATTGGACTGAATTGGTTGGACTGAAAAGAATGGACTAAAACAAAGTTATATAAAACAAATTCAATTGATCATTGGAATATTTACTTCTTTTAATTAAAGTCCTTTTATTTGTAATTTCTTTCAATTCAATTGATCCTTGGGTTTTAATTCTGTTGTTTTCTGTACTCTTTGGCAGGAAAATCACAGGATCACAGAGGGCCATCCATGCAGCTGAGGACATGATAATCCGGAAGGTATCCTAAGCTTCGGAGAGGTAGACAGATTAGCCTTTGACCATGATCTGAATTATTTTTTGTTGCAAATTTCCGTGGACACTGCAATTTCCTAATTTATTTGGTACTGTTTCTCGAGTTTGGTAAGCAGAAACTGCGATAGAAGGAGAAAGAAGGAAGGGGAATTCTTCATTATAGAAAGTATAGGAAATTCTTCTGAGGGTGCAATTTTCTGTCTCTGGAAACAGTTGTTGGATTAGGCTCTATTGGCTTGTCATGATATTAGATGCAATCATGCAACCATGTTTATCTTCTTGATACAATTATTAATAACTTTTAAACTAATACATGTTTTACGTCTGAGCTATGCTTTCAAAGGATACTTTGCAATAGTTAAAATGGAAATTTGCCGAAATATTTCCTTCTGAGTCTTGTTTAGTTGATCCTCATCTTGAGATTTAAGATTTTGCAATCTCTTTCTTATAAATGGGCAATAAATCCAGCAGTGCAGGAAATAATATATAGCTTGTCTTGTGACTGGAAGCATCGAATGCTGATACAGGATGTGGTTGCCATTCCATATCACTTTTACGTTTCTGATTCGAAGAATGGCCTCTTCATGAAATACTAATAGGACTTCTCTGCTGGTGGTTCTATGGTTGTAAAGCTCACTTTGCAACCTCTAATGGCCTTTTGGCCGTCTTCGGTGAGGGATCAAAAACTCCGTGTGACATTGCTGTAGAGAGAGGTATGTAATTTTTCATAACGAAGATGACTCGACTCCATTAACCAGGTCAGACTTTTACTCAGAAATTCTTTTTGACAGTCATGTATCGAGGTTGAGTATTTTCACTTGTGACATGGTTTTTTTTTTTCCTGCATTCAAAGTTAGCACTGCGTCTATCCTGAGTTGTGGAAGGAAACTTTCAATTTTAGAAAGTACAAGCTCTCTTCTTTTAATTTTATTTAAATTCCTTTTCTTGTGATGAGATCTAATTGTTCTTATGGAAACGATACACTCGCATTTGATTTGGTTTTGCGGAGAGATTATCCATAAAATATGTTCTTAGAGTAAAATGTGTTCTTTTATTAATAGCATTTGAAAAAGTGACTTAATTTATCGATAGTGATACACAGATGCATAGTTGAAATCACTCGCCAACATGCTCTGTGCATGCATGTGTGAACTCCTGCAACCTTATTTCAGAATATAAAAGAAAAGGTATCCTCTGTGTTCATGGCAAGCTTTAATTACCTTTCCCTCCTCCATATCCAGAGCCATAACCAGAACCGCTACCATAACCTGAGCCTGAGCCTGAGCCAGAGCCAGATCCTCCTCCTCCACCCCCACCACCTCCTTCTCCTCCTCCTCCTCCACCTCCATTCCCACCCTTGCCACCACCGCTTCCGCTTCCACTTCCACTTCCACTTCCATAGCCTGACCCACTTCCTGATCCAGAGCCTTGACCTCCACCACCACCACCTCCACTGCCACCACCACCACCACCACCTTGGCCGCCACCTATCCCACTACCAGAACCATAGCCTGAGCCGCTACCAGACCCATAGCCAGAACCTGACCCGTTGCCTCCGCCACTGCCACCACCTCCACCTCCGCCACTGCCTCCGCCTCCTCCACGACCACCAGCACCATATCCTTCACCGCTCCCGGATCCAGAACCGGAACCATAACCAGACCCAAGTCCTGATCCAGATCCACCACCTCCACCTCCTCCCTGCCCTCCACCTCCACCTCCGCTAATTGACTGCAGTGTCCTGGCAGCAAAGGCGAGGTCTACAATAAGGAAGACCAGGAAAGCTGTCCCTAACACTCTGGGGCTTGCCATTTCCAGATTATACTCTCACGGCTCAATGTATCTGTATGTTTATGCGTGTCACTCGCTATATGAGAAACCAGTATGTTTTGCTGACTGGAAATGCTTGAAGTGGTAACCCTATATATAGGCATTGTAAAGGTAACAAGACAAGGTTTTTGAAAAGTATGGCATGTATTGCTAAGGTAACGAGACACGGTTTTTGAAAGGTTTCCTAAATTCCTTGTACCTCTCACTTGGTAATCTTACCTATTATAGAAAGGAACGCGTGTTTTGG
The DNA here is from genome assembly GCF_005239225.2 of Populus alba. Classification (NCBI taxonomy): domain Eukaryota; kingdom Viridiplantae; phylum Streptophyta; class Magnoliopsida; order Malpighiales; family Salicaceae; genus Populus; species Populus alba. The sequence goes on from NC_133291.1 coordinate 1,466,120, forward strand.
GTTTCTGTTTCTGTGGAGGGTGGCGGTACTGTGGAGGACTCAATTGATGAAAACAAAAGTTAAGGAACCCAAATGGAAAAAAAAATAAAAAACACACTTCTCTAATCCACCCTCCATTGTGAGTACGTGAACATGTTTAACACTGCTCAACACCCCCAAAATGTTTTAGTATATTTGTTATTTGAAGTCCACTTCGACGGCGTACATGGAATTTTCTTACACTAGCGCTTGTTTAGTGATTTGTTTATCTTAACCTTTGTCTCCTTGAGCATTTGTTCATCATCTACTACTAGGATTTATGTACACAGATATCTTTCTACTCCGCGTGTGTGCTAACAATGGGCAAAACTTGCACAACAAACTGGGTTGTTCAGTCAATATTTCTTATTGCAGTTACACTTTGAGTTAATAGATTTAAATTTCTTTTTCCCACAATATCATAGACACGTTGCATCATTGAATATAAATAGATCTGTACTTCGAAACCGTGTTCGAATGTCTGACTTGTAATTAAAAACCTTGGTGCCTGTTCTGGGGTGTTAAAGCACACCATCCTTGCATCACTGCGAGTGGAATGTTAGGCCATCTGCATGGTTGATACACTGAACAGTCTTCTATTCTTGCACAAATTGAATTTCAGTTCCATACTCACGGAACATCACTTCCTTTGATCGATGCCATGCTTTATTCAGTCTGTGTAAGAGTGATCTGCTATTCTGAATTACTGGTGACCAGAATACTGTATATGTAGAAAAGCTAACCTACTGTTGCCTTTGTTGTTATTTATCTATATAACAGATTTTTTTTTTTTGATAGTAATCGAGAATATTATAAATAATACGCCCCCATTAAAAAGATGAGGGTTGCTAAGGAAGATTACATGGGAAATTAAAAAACATTAAGAAAACAAGAAATCTATAGACCTGACTAATTAATCTAGTTCATGATACATTCATGATTCCTATAAAGATCAAAGCCTGTATAGCTGAAATTTTTAACAAAGAACTTCAACCAAAAGACCAACCGATGAAAGGTGAGGTCAAAAATCACATCCCAATCTGGAGTTTTGTTGTCAAAGATAATGTGGTTGCGCGCTATCCAAATTGACCAGTATAATCCTTTACAGAGAAGGGTAATTGCCTGACGCTGGAATTTTTCTTTTACCATGTTGGACCATTTTTGAAGGTTATGATATGGGTCTTTTGGCAGACAACCTACACACCCAAACCAACTAAATAGTCTGCCCCAAAGAGACCATGATTTTGGACAAAGATGGAAGAGATGATGTATAGTCTCAATCTCCTTGCAGCAGAAAGGACAAAGAGCTTCCTCATAATTGATGATTCTCCTCTCAGCTAAGAAACCCTTTGTGCAGACACTGCCATTGAAAAGAAGCCATATGAACACATCTATTTTTGGAGGCGTAAACCCTTTCCAAAGCAAAGCAGGGGAGTGAAGATGTCCTGAAACATTAAAACCGTCAAAGAGATGGCACCCAGAGGAGACTGTGTAATTGTTGGAGCTATGGTGTTTCCAAATCTTGTTGTCTTCACCATCAGAGAAGACTAGGCCACGTTCCACTTCTGCTATCAAGCTTTCACACATGCAGAGTTCTCGGGATCGAAGGGGTCTTCTCCAAGAAAGATTGATTGAGTTATCTGCTGGGTTATGAACTTTTGCAACGCTTAAAGATTGCTGCAGGGAGAGGTTGTAGAGCCTAGGGAACATGAACTGGAGAAAGGCTGCATAGCCTAGCTAAGAATCAGACCAAAACCTGATGTTTCTCCCATCACCCACCTTAAACCCATCATTGGATTGGATGGGAGCGGCCATGTTGTGATTTAAGGAAATTGCAGATACCATGCCATGCCAAGTTGGAGATAAAGCAGATTACAAGAGTGATTGTCGCATATGTCGGACCCTCACGAGAGCTTGACGTCGAGGTGACCCTTCCTGATAGTAGAGATTTATGTTGGGGTCTTTGTTTTGTGAAAAGGGAGTCGTCACCTAGTGTTATGGTCACTAGAAAACCTAACTGGTCTTTCAGAGATTCTAGGCAAGGGACTGGTTGCGTAAAGGGAAGGTTTTAGCACCCCTAGTACGCCCTACCTAAGGTAAGTTGCTTGGTGTTTGGTTTGCCTTATAATTGCTATGGTGTTGATGTTCTCTAATCCCATCAGTTTCCTAGGATAAGTCTGCTCTGATGAATGAACTTGGGTTCAAAGTCTAAAGGAAAGAACCCTTGGCTAATACAGATCATACCTTTAGATATGTCTATAGAGTGCCCAAGAGAAACGGTGTAGATCTCTTGAAGTCTATGTTTGATTTGAAATAAATTCAGAATTTATGAATTTAGAGACAGCTAAGATAGAAATCTAAGGAGATTGAATGTACTTAAGAGCTCATTTTTCCCTTAGTATTTCAAGTGTTCGCGACTCGTAAATCGCAAGAGAAGGAAAGAAAAAAAGTTTAGAAATCTAAGGAAATTCAAGGTGCTTTAAAAGCCCATTTTTGCCTTAGTATTTCAAATTTTTATGACTCTTAAATTGTGGAATCAAAATTTGAAATGTCCCCTATTATAATTTAGGCTTCTTTCAGGGATATGCAATTAAATTGTTCTAAATAAAATTTTAGGCATAAATCTACCCTTCCGTTAAAAAAGAAACAAGTTGTATTCCTATTAACAATATTTTGAAAATTTACCTTTCATAGGTTTATTTGCCCTTGTGTTATTAAAGGATAATGACTTTGTTGTTCCTGAAAATATTTTGATATTTACCACTTGGGGTTTTCTTATCTAAATATTAATAGTGAACAATGATGAATTATTCCCAATAATATTTTTGAATATTAACCCCTTTTGGGGTTTCTTTATCCAAATATTTGTGGTGAATAATAACGAATTATTCCTAATAGTATTTTGGATATTAACTCCTTTGGGGTTTCTTTATCCAAACATTAATAATGAATAATAACAAATTATTCCTAATAATATTTGGATATTTACCCCTTTTGAGATTTCTTTATCAAAAATATTAATAGTGTATAAAAACGAAATCCCAAAAAAAGATTTTTATATTTTTGGAATATTGGCCAACACCCTTTGGAATTTTACAAACATGTTGTAAAATCCAAGATGCAAGGAAATAATATTTTTTGTTGTGTTTAAGAAATCCATGCGAAAACACATTGTTTTTGAAATCTTGAATATTTGTTTTTTTCTCTTTTGAAAGGAAATTTAAATATATTAGGGTATTAGCCGTATGCAACATACAAAAAGAATTTTATAAAAAAAAAAAAACACAACTACGCCATTAAACCAAATATTACAGTAAAAAAAAACCATATATATATATGTACCCTAGCATTCACATGAAGCTTACAACGGTTCCACTCAAAACACCAAGCCCCAGCATACCCACTTAAACTTAAATTCTGAATACAAGTCTGCAAATTATTCTCAAGAAGGAAAACATAAGTCCACACGCACCGAAAAAATACCAAGTTCTGAAAACTAACAATTATAAACAGAAACAGTAACCCACCACCATCCTTTTTATCTTGAAACAAATGCCATGCTGGTTTCACACGGGCGGGAAAGAATACATATTAAAATGTTGAGACCAAAAACAAACATGTATGTTGTCTTATTTTCACAAAAAACAGAGACCAAAAGCATGCAACCGAAACCTGCCAAAAAAAGGAAAAAAAAAACAACCAGGTACTTTGATTAAACAGCCCCTCCCTCACGTTTTCCATTCTTTCATCTGCACCTAGAAGCCACCTATTCCTATGCAAATGTTCCATTTGCAAAGAGGCGATCAAAGCAACGGAAGGTAGGGTGATGAAAATCTTTACTACCCAACAGTTTCTCACAGCAGTAGAACAAGAAAACTAGACATAGCTTATCAACTCAAAGCCTAAATACAGTATGGCCCATCATCTTCGACAGGAGGGGATTAAGTCCATCTACAATGGAAGCTAAACATTTGAGACCGAACTAAGACAGACCACGTTGCTCGCCTCCCTTTTTTTTGATTTTAAGACGCTGCCAGGGTTGGTTTTATGCAAAAAATGAAAGCCGAAAGAGCATGCCTTTGTATCATGTATATCGAAGACACCAAAGCAGAAAACAACAAATCAAATGGCCAGCTACCTCTCTTTCAAAGAAGGAAGGAAAACACACTCCAAAGCCAGCCGAAACATCACCCTCTTGAAGAGGACTTTCTCTCATTTTTTCTCTCTAAATGAGTCGCCGTATGAGTAACTAGCAGAAGGGAAAAAAACAACGCAGCTCTAACATGAAATAATAATCTAAAAGGCATGGGAGGATGGCAAGAAATATTCAACTTTGTTACTAAGATGGAAAACGAACGTCCCAAAACAGAACAGAAAATAGATTTTAGGAAAGAAAAGAGAAACTAAACAAACAACTTTACAGATGTTAAAGAAAAAAAAGAAAATCAAGACTCATACCTGCTGATCCTGCACGTTTGAATGCAGAGAAACGAGATGCAACT
>NC_133291.1:1471139-1508119 GCF_005239225.2 Populus alba
AGAAGCTTTTCAAATACAGAGACAAGTTTGCCCAATTTGTTTTGATAATGCACAAATTGAATTGCCATATGCAAACCCTCTCTCCCCCACAACTCGAACAATCATTATTTTTTTTCATTGAACACTTCCACAGATTTTTTCCTGGCTCGGTGCGAGCAACAAAGTACAAACGTAGCTATCTTGCTTATACTGAACAAGAAGACCACCTCAGCTTAACTATGAATTATCCCTCTTGTATTATTTGGATGTCGTTTCAAGGCACTTGAGCCATTAAAAACGGTGAGCATGAACCCTATGAACTATTTTCTTTATTTAAAGAAAAAAATCATTACAAATAATTACCTATTCTCTCGAGGTATTATTTTTAATTGCTAGGTAAACTGCATGCTTTCATCATCGTTATCTAGAATCTGAATTTAAAGAAAGGCTATAAGAAAAAAAAATCTCATGAACAGATAGGTATGGATACGAGTGACCTGTTTTAAGAACCAATCAAGAAAAAAATTAATCTCACGCATGAAAACTTTCTCTGATACCTGACCGATGGAGAAAATAATAATTGAGTGATGTGGAATGGTTTTAGGCTTTCAGCCACACATTATAACGAAAAGGCTGAAAAATATCATCACATCACACTATATATTGATTCCAGTCTATTCAACTTATGAAAGAGGAACCTTCATCATCAACAAATACAAAATTTGTGAAGAAATTTTAAAAATTATTTTATTATATTGAAAGAAACAAAATATTTCTGTTTTGAAGTGAAATTTGTATAATTGGTCCAATAATAACGAAAACCTCTACATCACTACGTAGTTTCAATCAATTCATGAATTCAGTATATTCAACCTTTTGTTTTCCTTTATCTATTGGTAAATTTATCAGTAATTTTATTATTAATAAATTAAAAATCACCGATAATAATTTTTTTAAATGAAATATTTCTGTCGTGAAATAAATGTAAATGTAATGATTCTGTTAGTGTCACGATGTTCAATAATTGAAAGAATTCAGTCCATACATGACAATATCCATGGAAAAGTTGAAAACCATACCTTAACATCTCTGATTGAAAATGTTAAAACGTCAACGACATGTTAGCTTTCTGTCAATTTATTCTTGAAAAAACATAATGGATACCCTTAGGAGATCATATCTTCTGGTTGGGGCACTATATATTTATGTACGTGGAGTTTCATGTTCATACCTGAAGAAGTCCTAACCAATTGAAAGAGGCTTCCAAGTATGGCAGAAAAAAAACCTTCAAATTTCTAGTATCCCTTTTTCTTCTCCTAGTGATTCTGATAAATTTGTCCAGTCAGAACCAACTGGGCACCATCCATTCAAATCCATCCTGAACCCTTGTGGAAAGCCAAAAAGGTCAATCTGTTTCCAAGCTGCACCTTGTAAAAACAGTATCTGAAGAAATTTGGATACTTGGATTATGATCTTTCAAGTTAACAAGAACCTGAACCAGGTTGACGATGACGAGTTCGATGACCATTTGGAGTCTGCAATCAGAAACCTATCAGCAAAACTTTCATTTGGAAGTCACTGGAAGGCTAGACAAACATACAGTGAATCAAATGATGAAGCCTAGATGTGGCGTGGCTGATATCTTCAATAGCACAAAGCACCGCAATACTTCCAAGTCTTCTGATGGGGTGGCCAATGCTGACTATTCGTTCTTCCCCGGAGCCCCCAGATGGTCCAAAAAGCATTTGAAGTACACATTTGGCGCAACCGTCCAAGTCGCCGGTGCAGAGAGTATAAGGTCTGTTTGCAAACAATCCTTTCAAAAATGGGCACAAGTTACTGACTTCACGTTCGAAGAAGTGCCTAATTCTGCCGATGCTGATATTAAAATCGCCTTTTACCAACTAGACCACGGAGATGATGAACCATTTGATGGCCCTGGAGGAATCTTTGCCCATGGTTTTAGACCAACAATCGGGATTCTACATTTTGATGCTGATGAAACTTGGAGCAGCAATCCTGGACGTCTAGAGCTAGACCTGGAATCCGTCGCCGTGCATGAAATAGGTCACTTACTCGGGCTTGGTCACAGCGGAGACCATCAAGATGCAATCATGTATCCATACTTTGATTATGGAAAGATAAAAAGGAGTCTGCAAGAGGATGACATCGAAGGTATCCGTGACCTCTATGGACTTTGATTAAAAGCCACATATAACTAAAAGATTATTATGGCCTGTTGTTGTATTAGCAAATAAAGGATTTGTAAGTGGATTTTAAAATATGTGAAGAAGTCACTTCCATATAATCTTATCTCCTCGTAATCGTAGAATAATTGCAATTGAAGTTTTCCAGCCTGCATGTTTCTTTCTAGATATAATTAGTGTTCAGGAAATTTGGAGTTTGACAAAAGCCTATTTTGCTAACCAGATTTTAATTTTTCGAGTTCTGCAATCAACCAAAAGAGCAGTGGCAATTAGAACTAAATTCGGAAAATTTATCTGTAGGAAGCTGGCCGGGGCATTCTCTCTTCTTCTAAAATAAGAATTCTAAGCCCCCCAAATCACCTGCTATTATGGAGCACAGATGGTCGAAACCCAGATGAAGTTAGGACGAGTGGTCCAATAATATTACAAAACCTCTACATCAGTACAGAAGTTTCAATCAATTCAACCTGTCCAATAATTTTAGCCCATGAACGACAAAACCTACGGCAAAACTGAAATTAAAACCATACCTTAACGCCTCTTATTGAAATGTAATAATAAGCACATCAACAGCATGTTAGCTTTCTGTCAATTTATGCCTGAAAAATCATACTGGATACCTTTACGAGGATATCTCCTGGTTCAGGCACTGTATATTTATGTGGAGTTTCATGTTCATACCTGAACAAGTCCTAACCAACTGAAAGAGGCTAGCTCCCAAGTATGGCTGAAAACAAAAGTACTCGAATATGCTCCTTATATATATATATATATATATATATGAATGAACTTGCACATCACACTAAAATGTGATTTACTTCACAGCTGATACATTAAAAATTAATTTCACTAATCACATTCTTCTCTATCACATAAGCTCGAAAAAAAATCTTTAAAAAATAAGAATAAGTTTTGATAAATAATGTATTTTCACCGACTCAAATTGAATAAATTTTTGAAATTTATTTTAAATAAAAAGATTTACTAGAAAAAAAATCGATTAAATTACTTAAATAGTGGAAATCAATTCCAGCATAAAATTGGTTTCGAAAGGCAGCAAAGGTATAACAATAATTTGACTCATCGAGCCACTAGAGATGATTATCTCCGTTGACTCATTAACGGCTGTTAATTAATACTGGAGTCTGGGCCTCTAATTCCTTTTTCTGTTTTCTGCACCTACTTGGGCTGAAGTAGAGCCCATACACCTGCCTTTCTGTAAGGTTTTTTTTTGGTGAAAACCCAGATTCAACGTCTAAAAAGATTGTTACTGGATAAAAGCCCAACTGCAACCTCTGAGATAGGCACTGAGCAAAATGGGTTAGCCAGTTAAAGAAAGGGAAAAAAAAAAAATTTGTTATAAAGAATTTGAAGCTGGTGCGTTTAGGATTGTAGGAGTTGGTTGTGGTTTAAAGTTTAGTATTTTTTAAAAAAATATATTAAAATGAATAGTTTTTTTAGTTTTTAAAAATTATTTTTTGAAGATCAATATATTAAAATAATTTAAAAAAAATATTTTTAATAAAATAATTTTATTTTATTTTTAAAAAAATATAATTTCAACAAATTTCTAAAACATCTTTAAATCAATCCAGGAATTACTACGTCAACTCATGCAGACTAACAAATAGAAGAAAATAATATTTTTTTGACAAAAATTGAATTGAGAAAACTATGTTTACACGGAAAACTCGTAATGAAGACTTGCTACTTGACTTGTCTGTTTTCCCACACTGTGGAAATTCTAGAACATGGCTCAAATTCTCTCCCCAACACATTAATACATAATTAAAAAATAAAAGGCATAAGGAATCCATGGAGAAAACTTAATCAAAACCCCTTTCCTGGATAACAATAGTATACATGAAATATTGATACAAGAAACTCAACAGCTCGAGCTTGGAAAGAACGAAGAAAGGACTCATGAATTCTATATTTTGGCCAAACAAACAAGAGTTTTAATTCCATTTTCCATGCTCTAGGTTCTAGCAAGGAAGACTTGACAAATACTACAATCAGAGACAATTTAGTGGTCCATCGGAAGAATTAAAACTTATGAAAAACAAAGATAAAAAAAAGGAGAGAATTTTTATGATTCCAACAATTTACTTTTTCAAAATTTAGAAAAACAACGTCTGGACGCGTTTCCAAACCAAACCTTAAACCCTCTTAACGGGCAAAAAGACTTGCCCCGTTCAACAAGGAAGCTAAAATGTCGAGATTTGAAGGGAATTAACTGCCCTGCAGGAGCGCTATATAAACAAGCCAGATTATCAATGTCTAGCATCCATAAGTTCTCCTCTCGAAACCACAAGTGAAGGAGAGTCCTAGGATTTGATCATGTCTACAATGACAGCTAGAAGTTTTCCCGATTTTTGTAGCCATTTTACTTCTTGTCGCGATGCAATCACGCACCATCCAATCAAAACCGAGTGGAGATCCTTTTGGGTTCATCAAACACCTGGAGGGATGCCACAAGAACGAATCTGTCAAAGGGCTTCACGAGCTAAAAAGATATCTTGAGAAATTTGGATACTTGAACTATGGTCATCAAGGAAAGAAGGGCCATGACCATGCCAATGACGATGAGTTCGATGATCTTTTAGAGTCTGCAGTCAAGGCATACCAGCAGAACCATCATTTGAACGTTACAGGAAGCCTAGACAACAATACAGTGCACGAAATGATGCAGCCTCGATGTGGCGTGCCAGATGTTGTCAATGGCACAAAGCATTACCATACTCACAAGTCCATCCACAACACTGGCTCACTACAATTTCATTCCTGGAAATCCTAGATGGACAAAAAGGCAACTGACGTACACGTTTCGTTCCAGTGTCCAAGTCCCGGCTGCACAGAACATAAGGTCCATCTGCGCAAAAGCTTTTCAAAGATGGGCTCAGGTCACCGAATTCACTTTTCAGGAAGTTACCGGTAGCTCCCCTGCAGATATTGTAATCGGATTCCATCGCGGAGACCATAACGATGGTTCCGCCTTCGACGGTCCTCAAGGGGTCTTAGCCCATGCTACTTCACCAGCTAGGAATGCAATTTTCCATTTCGATGCCGAAGAAAATTGGAGTGAAGACCCAGGACCTAACCAGATGGACCTGGAATCTGTAGCCGTGCATGAAATAGGACATCTTCTCGGTCTCGACCACAATGATGATTCCAAATGCCGATGCCATCATGTCTTCCAGAATTTCTTTTGGGATTACGAAAAGGGATTTGCGTGCGGATGATATTCAGGGTGTACGAGCTTTATACAGATTCGCTAATTGAAGCACGTATGAAAGGAGAATGATGCTTGCAGTTTCTATTATCTAAATTAAGAATAAATTTCCATCAGTTTCGAGTTACGAATTTGTGTTTAATTAGGCCATCCTGATCGATCTTAGAGAGGTGGTTAGAGTCTTTATTTGCAAAGTAGGAAACCATTTCTTTGAGATTGTAAATAAATTATGTTGGCAAAATACAAATAAAAGCTGATTATTTGGACGAGTCTCTTCAAGGTGTATTTGTGCAGCCAGCCGCCTGCTGTCTGTGTCACAGAGCATTACCGCAGGCATAATAATTCCGTCCATACTGTACTCTATATTTAATTAAAGAATGTATGTGAATTGGGATCGGTTCTAGTCTCCAAGTCCATCGCACACAGAGCATAGCGTTTATCAGCTGTAATCTGTGGACAAGCCTTTCAAATATAGAAACAAGTTTGCCCAATTTGTTTTGATATGGCACAAATTGAACTCGTCCACGCATGAAAACTTTCTCTTATACCTGACCGATTGGAGAAAATAATATTTGAGTTTCTTCCAAAATTATTATTATTTTTAAAAAAATCAGATAAAAAAAATTAAAGAGAAAAAACAACAAAAAATATAAAAACACCGGCAATTTGATAAAAAGAGGTTGAGAAGGGTTGCCTATATATGTAAGAACTAAACTCAGATTTTGAATAAAATTAAAAACTTAATTGCACCTTATTATACTCAAGATCAAAAGACAATTGAGATTTCAGGATAAATTAAATGATTATCAGACGAATTTGTACAAAAATTAAGTGCGAACTTAATTAGATTTTTAATAAACCTATTTGATTTAATCATGAGCCCGATTAAAGTTTTAATTAAGTTTAACAATTAATTTGGGTCAAATTAAAATATATAATTAGGTGTAAAGACTTTATTATACTTTTAATTTGTCAAATTAATTTTATTAGGAGTATAATTGGTGAAAAATTAAGTTTGGAAGCTTAATTTAGGTTAATTCAGAAGATTAAAATTTTAGATGATCAAATTTAATTTTCTCAAGCTCAATTGGGTAAAAATCAAGGATATAGTTACAAGAAAATCAAAGTTTAGAGAGTCAATTAAAGACTAAATTGAAGAAATTTAAGACTAGGAATCTTTTCGCAAAAGATGCGTGAATCTAGAGCCAAAGTTGGTTGAAAACAGGGGTAAAATTAAAAAAAAATAGAAGTTTAAAGGTCAATTAAAAACAAAATTTCAAATATTTAAGATCAAGAATCATACTTAAAAACATGCTAATAGCAAAGAGGTTTTAAAAACTTGATAGTGTAAAATTAATTTGAATCTTAGAATCAAAATTTAATTAAGAATCAAATTAAATAAATCAAAAAATAATTTAAAACTTAATTTACATGTAAAGAATTAAAATGATATTATCTATACAATGCATTTTATAAATTGCGATCGTTTTGTTTATAAAAAATGAGGGCATTGTAGCCATAAATTTAATTTCTTCTTAATTATATATAAAAACACATAAAGAGAGAGAATGACCTAAATACAAGGAGGGAAGGAATTACAATGTTTTGCTTGCTTGAAAAGGAAAAAGAACCAATGGACCTCTAAAGTATAGGTTCTCATTGACTTTACTAATAGGTATTGACTTTACTCTTTAAACTAAGTAATTACATTCCGTGTTGTTTTCGACTGTATTTGCAAGGCCTTTAAAGTCTCCCCACCCAAAAGGCTGCAGAAGGCCTAATTAGATACAACCTGGGCCTCAGCCTCTATAGTCTGCAATAAAAGCAAAAGTTTTTATGAGATGCAAAAGAGCAATATTGTAGAAGTTTCTAAGCTTATTTTATAAAAGCTCCATGCAAAATAGCAATATTGTAAGAGTTCATGAACAGATCTCATGCAAAAACCATAAAAATTGTAAAAGTTCTTCGATGTAGGGTCAAGCGTACATTTTCGAGATGTTTGTTTGCACAGGTCAAGACCAAGCTAGAAGATGTACTATTTCATGCCTTCCTAGTTGGTGGAGGAGCATGGGCTATGGTCCCTGAGGGCCGTCAAAGGCGGCACCGTCGTTATGGTCTCCGCAATGGAATCCAAGCCAGACGAAGTAACTTCCTGAAAAGTAAATTCGGAAAAAAGGTGAAAGTAACTTCCTATCTTTTAGAGCCATAAAGACTGAAAGTATTATCCACACAGCCATATGAAAAAAGGTTAATTTTTTTGCCAAGTAATTAAGTTTTGAAAACTTACAAATTGCTTTAAACAGAATACTCATTTCATAGCAGAACTGTACATTCAGCAATTATTACAATTTTAAAAACTTCTTCTTTCCTTTTTTTTTTTTTTTTTTTAAAGGCATCCATTAGAGTTATTAAAAAAAAATTCATGAATTTTTGGTGTGCTTTAATAATCTGAGCGCAACAAGAAATAGGTTTTTTTTTTTTTTTTTTTTTTTTTTTTTTTTTTTGTTATTGGGGATCTGCTATTCTGAATTATCTTTACTGATTACTAAAGTGGTTGTGCCTTGAAACATATCCTCTTTCTTTTTTCTCCCGTAATTTCAATAGCAAATGACAATAGTTTTCTTGAAAATTATAGTTTGTCTTAAGACTGAGCATTAAATGCCAATAATTGTCATGGGACATTTCTGATTCGAAGAATGCCCATTTTATGAAATACAAATAGGACTTGTCTACAGGTGGTTCTTTGGTTGTCAAGCTCACTTCTTGCAACTTCTAATGGTCTTTTGTCCGCCTCCGGTGAGGGATCAAAAACTCCGTGTGACATTTCTGTAGAGAGAGGTAAGTAATTTTATTTAAAGTTGGCATTGCGTCTATCCTGAGCTCTGTAAGGAAACTTTCAATTTTAGAAAGTACAAGCTCTCTTCTTTTAATTTTATTTAAATTTCTTTTTTTTGTGATGAGATCTAATTGTTCTTAATTATGGAAACGATACATTCGCATTTGATTTGGTTTTGCGGAGAGATTATCCATAAAATATATTCTTAGAGTAAAATGTGTTCTTTTATTTATAGCATTAGAAAAAGTGACTTTATCGATAGTATACACGTACATGCATAGTTGAAATCACTCGCCAACATGCTGTGTGCATGCATGTGTGAGCTCCTGCAACTTTATTTCAGAATATAAAAGAAAAGGTATCCTCTGTGTTCATGGAAAGCTTTAATTACCTTTCCCTCCTCCATATCCAGAGCCATAACCAGACCCGCTACCATAACCCGAGCCTGAGCCAGAGCCAGAGCCAGATCCTCCTCCTCCACCCCCACCACCTCCTTCTCCTCCTCCTCTTCCGCCTCCATTCCCACCCTTGCCACCACCGCTTCCACTTCCACTTCCACTTCCATAGCCTGACCCACTTCCTGATCCAGAGCCTTGACCTCCTCCACCACCACCTCCACTGCCACCACCACCACCTCCTTGGCCGCCACCTATCCCACTACCAGAACCATAGCCTGCGCCGCTACCAGACCCATAGCCAGAACCTGACCCGTTGCCTCCGCCACTTCCACCACCTCCACCTCCGCCACTGCCTCCGCCTCCTCCTCCTCCACGACCACCAGCACCATATCCTTCACCGCTCCCGGATCCAGAACCGGAACCATAACCCGACCCAAGTCCTGATCCAGATCCACCACCACCACCTCCTCCCTGCCCTCCACCTCCACCTCCGCTAATTGACTGCAGTGTCCTAGCAGCAAAGGCGAGGTCTACAATAAGGAAGACCAGGAAAGCTGTCCCTAACACTCTGGGGCTTGCCATTTCCAGATTATACTCTCACGGCTCAATGTATCTGTATGTTTATGCGTGTCACTCGCTATATGATTTGGTGTCTGGAAATGCTTGAAGTGGTAACCCTATATATAGGCATTGTAAAGGTAACAAGACAAGGTTTTTGAAAAGTATGGCATGAATTGCTAAGGTAACGAGACACGGTTTTTGAAAGGTTTCTTAAATTCCTAGTACCTCTCACTTGGAAATCTTACCTATTATAGAAAGGAACGCGTGTTTTGGGTTTCTTTTTCTGTGTGGAGGGTGGCGGTACTGTGGAGGACTCAATTGATGAAAACAAAAGTTAAGGAACGCGTGTTTTGGGAGTGCGTGAACACTGCTCGACACCCCCAAAATGTTTTCTTGAGCATATGTTCATCAACTTTGAACGATTTTTTAGTATATTTGTTATTTGAAGTCCACTTTGACGGCGTACATGGAATTTTCTTACACTAGCGCTTGTTTAGTGATTTGTTTATCTTAATCTTTGTCTCCTTGAGCATATGTTCATCAACTACTACTAGGATTTATGTACACAGATATCTTTCTACTCCGCGTGTGTGCTAACAATGGGCAAAACTTGCACAACAAACTGGGTTGTTCAGTCAATATTTCTTATTGCAGTTACACTTTGAATTAATAGATTTAAATTTCTTTTTCCCACAATATCATAGACACTTTGCATCATTGAATAAAAATAGATCTGTACTTCGAAACCGTGTTCGAATGTCTGACTTGTAATTAAAAACCTTGGTGCCTGTTCTGGGGTGTTAAAGCACACCATCCTTGCATCACTGCGAGTGGATGTTAGGCCATCTGCATGGTTGATACACTGAACAGTCTTCTATTCTTGCACAAATTGAATTTCAGGTCCATAAATATTCATTATCTCTAAGATCAGTTCATTCGAGAATGTCAAACTTGGCATCAAGGCTCTCTTTTTATGCCAGAAAACAGCGCAGAAGCAGAGACCAACAATACGCAAACATTGTATAAAATCTTAATATGCAATATATATGAATGCAATACGAGGAAAAAAGAAAGAAAGATCAAATATCACAAATAACATATAACAGTCTTTTTGTTGTTGTATTTAAAGAACGTTACCTTCCTGAGAAAAAAAGATAATACAAGCAAAAGCAACACGCGTCTCTGCTAAAATCTTGGAACTTAAAATGTTGAAGAGTGAGAAATCATTAAAAGGATGTGTTCCAACAGGAACACAGGCTCAGACAGTACTTCTAATCCTCTTAGCAAAGTTTTCATGTACTGTTTGAAAGAATCAGAGAAGAATGGTGTACTCTTCTGAATCCAATTCAGTGTCCACTCTGCCTTGTCAGCAACACAAGGAATGGTTTCAGTAGTATTGAACAACCTACGCTTGTCCCTCGAGTCCTTAATGTACGTCTCCAAAAGCAAACTATACATCTCTGAAGGTGAGAAGCAAAAATTTCCCAAATCAAGAGATTTGCAATGCACCATAAGAGAAAAAGTGTTCCAACTTAATTCACTCACAAAGCTCTACCAGGATGGATGTTCTGCATTGCCATTTGAATCCATACAGTGTCCGGGCCTGAGACAATGAAAATGCCTTGTGGTCGGTAGTCGAAACCTTCAAAATGTAATTCTAACTTTACTTTTACAAATAAAATAAATTTATAGTATGATCGTGAAAAATCAGGTGAAACACAATGCAAATTTCATTCAATCTTCCTACAACATATTGAAATAATAATAAAAAGAACTAGGGATTTAAATAAAATATTAAAAAAAATTACTAAATTAATATGGCGTTGGCTCAGTTCAAAGGTGTAGACATCAATTCTCATAAATTTATTGATCATCGAAGTAAAGTAAATATCCTTTCAATTCAAGAAAATGAATTCAATGCCCTTTAAAGCTAAGAGGAATCCAGGAGATTATGAGTAAATTAATTACATAAAGTTTTCTAATCAATTTCTTACCATCAAGCGACTTTAATATTGAAAAGCAACTTTAATTCACTCAGTAGTAGCCTTATGAGAAAAGTTTGTAAAATTTATTCAAAGCAATCGTTTAAAAGCTTGAGCAATTTAACTTAGCGTAGTCCTCCATAATAAATTAAAGTGATAGTTCCAGCAATCAAGTTCACTCCTTTTTTTCTTCTTATTTTAGTCCCCGACAACAATTATGAATTGAAAGAAACTAGAAAACACATATATACCATCTCAAAACAATTTAATAAGCATGAACAAAAATTAGTAGCATAATTATGAAACAAGGATAAATAAGTACTTGAATATGAAAGAATTACAATGAGAACGTTACTTTTCACAACTTAATAATGGGGATGATGTCTATTCTCCTTGAACCGAAAGCCAAAGTTTAGTTCATAGCTGCTGCAAAATTAACAAATAAAGAGAACAACACGTTGTAGATAAGAATAAGAGAGTTGTTTTTGACATGATTTGCTTCCTTCATTCCCTCTCTTAGCTACTGTCTTTTGTTAGGATTCTTCTCCTGATCAGGAGTCCTTAATATTACTTATTCCTTCTTTTTTATTTGGCCATTAAGATTGGTTAAATCCCTTAGAACGTGTTGAGAAGTGACTCTGCTATTATAATAATTTTGCTGCAATTTAGACTCTGTTGCCATTTAGACTTTGTTTTCTAACTTGGTTTCTTGTAATATCCTACTATTTCAACTGTATTCTTTCATTCATGAAATGTTAGAGACTGGATTTTAACTTTTCTTGGGTTCTATGGTCCATCGTTTCTATGTTAGACTCTCAATCATAGTGGGATGCTCCTCTTAGTTTCCTCATCAGATCAGGAGACCAATCTTGTCCTTTAGCTTGTGCCTAAATGTTTGCCTTCAAAGTGATTTTATCTGAGTTGGCACCCCCATAAAAGTTGTATTCCTGGGTGTGTAGATGATTTTGAGCTTTTGAATCGCATGATTTTAATATTCGTAGCTCTAGATATGCTCATTTGAATTTGTAGTGTGAAAACAGAGAATTCTACTGGAAGTAGAATATTGTCCTGATTTTGCAAGTTTGATTAGAGGTCCAAATGAACTCGAATTTCTGCTCATGATACATTCCTAAAAAGCCTTATATGTGTACTTTAACTTTTATACATCAAATGCTCACATTCTGACATTATAACTCGATGAAAAACTTGTTACAAAAAGTAAGGTCTGAAATGTAAAATGTAGAAATTCTTACCTTTAAGCAATTAACTCACAAAATTTCTTTAGGCACGCTAAGCTTGTAAGAATAACTTCCAATAAAGTCAAAATATATTAAAAAGTATAGTGCAAACTAAATAATATTAAACACATGTATATTTTGTACTTACCATGTTTATATTACAAAGACAAATTGAAAACAACAAGAAGCTGAGTGCTCAAAATAAGCATCTGTCTATGCCGATACCACAAAGAATCAGTTTAAAATGAACATGTAGTGGTCACAAACAGTCAGAAGCAATATCGGGTGCTTGAATACCACACTCGATGGACAATTTGAAGCAAATACGATAACTAAAATGTGATACAAATACATGTACAGCATGAATACACCTCTAAATGAACTTTGAGAAGGTAACAAAAGCTTCTTAGGAGCTTAGCCAAGAAATTCACCTCCAGAATTTTCACATATTTATAAAATCTTGCAGCCAAAATCTTCCAAAACAATCCCTTCAGATGCGGCGAAAAATGCTAGCACATGGCTTACAAAGAGTTTCTTCCAAAACAATCTCCACTTGGTTTTGATTGAATAGTGTGTGATTGCATCACAACAAGACGAAAAATGGCTATAAAAATTGGAAAGGTTGTAGCTGTCATTGTAGACATAGAATTGAGGACTCCCCTTCAGTTGTCGGGTTTGAGTGGAGAACTCACCCCTTTTTTATTATTTACAATGCACATGAAAATCCATGAATAAAGTTCATAGTCAAAAGTAATACATATTGCCACTGATAACCAAACCTGAAATCAATAAATTTCGATCACAGATTTACAATGTGATGATTGCTACTTTTATATCGATTAACATTAAGCTATGAAATCATTTCAGGATTGAAACATTCTACGAAACAAAGTTGACAAGAATTCTGATTCGTAATAACTTGACCATGGAGTAAACTAAACTTGAAATCAAAATGAGATAGACCCGTGTTATAAAATGATTGGAGAACAGTCATGTATTCTGGGTAAATTGAAAGCAACTAGATTAGCAATAACGAATTAGAGACTGAAGACAAGGACCAGGTGAGGTGATTCCCAAAAATAGGTGTTAGGTTCTTCTAATGTGGATGGTTAAATTTGGAATTCTTTTCCACCCATAAATTTTCTCAAGGCTTCAGGAATCTCTACACCAATGTCCGTCGGATTGTTCTCAAGTCAGACATTTTCAAAAGTTCAAGCTCATTTCTTTTAATTTTATTTGAAGTTCTTTTTAGTGATGAAATCCTGTTTTTATGGAAATGATATATTCACTTTTTATTAGTGTTTGTGGAGGGATTATCTATAAAATATAATTTTAGAGTAAAACGTGCTCTAAAAAGTGATCTTTATTAAGAGATTTATATGCAGACATACATGCACAGTTGCAGTTGCTCGCCAACAGACAACCTGCATGCATGTATGAGCTCCTGCGATTTTATTTCAGAATACAAAAGAAAAGGTATCCTCTGTGTTCATGGCAAGCTCTAATTACCTTTCCCTCGTCCATATCCAGAGCCATAACCAGACCCGCTACCATAGCCTGAGCCTGAGCCAGAGCCCGATCCTCTTCCTCCACCCCCACCACCTCCTTCTCCTCCTCCTCCTCCACCTCCATTCCCACCCTTGCCACCACCGCTTCCACTTCCACTTCCACTTCCATAGCCTGACCCACTTCCTGATCCAGAGCCTTGACCTCCACCACCACCACCTCCACTGCCACCACCACCACCACCTCCTTGGCCGCCACCTATCCCACTACCAGAACCATAGCCTGAGCCGCTACCAGACCCATAGCCAGAACCTGACCCGTTGCCTCCGCCACTTCCACCACCTCCACCTCCGCCACTGCCTCCTCCTCCTCCACGACCACCAGCACCATATCCTTCACCGCTCCCGGATCCAGAACCTGAACCATAACCCGACCCAAGTCCTGATCCAGATCCACCACCACCACCTCCTCCCTGACCTCCACCTCCACCTCCGCTAATTGACTGCAGTGTCCTAGCAGCAAAGGCGAGGTCTACAATAAGGAAGACCAGGAAAGCTGTCCCTAACACTCTCGGGCTTGCCATTTCCAGATTATACTCTCACGGCTCAATGTATCTGTATGTTTATGCGTTTCACTCGCTATATGATTTGGTGTCTGGAAATGCTTGAAGTGGTAACCCTATATATAGGCATTGTAAAGGTAACAAGACAAGGTTTTTTGAAAAGTATGGCATGAATTGCTAAGGTAACGAGACACGGTTTTTGAAAGGTTTCTAAAATTCCTAGTACCTCTCACTTTGTAATCTTACCTATTATAGAAAGGAACGCGTGTTTTGGGTTTCTGTTTCTGTGGAGGGTGGCGGTACTGTGGAGGACTCAATTGATGAAAACAAAAGTTAAGGAACCCAAATGGAAAAAAAATAAAAAACACACTTGTCTAATCCACCCTCCATTGTGAGTACGTGAACATGTTTAACACTGCTCGACAGTACCCCCGAAAATGTTTTAGTATATTTGTTATTTGAAGTACACTATGACGGCGTACATGGAATTTTCTTACACTAGCGCTTGTTTAGTGATTTGTTTATCTTAACCTTTGTCTCCTTGAGCATATGTTCGTCAACTACTACTAGGATTTATGTACATAGATATCTTTCTACTCCGCGTGTGTGCTAACAATGGGCAAAACTTGCACAACAAACTGGGTTGTTCAGTCAATATTTCTTATTGCAGTTACAACTTTGAATTAATAGATTTAAATTTCTTTTTCCCACAATATCATAGACACTTTGCATCATTGAATATAAATAGATATGTACTTAGAAACCGTGTTCGAATGTCTGACTTGTAATTAAAAACCTTGGTGCCTGTTCTTGGGTGTTAAAGCACACCATCCTTGCATCACTGCGAGTGGAATGTTAGGCCATCTGCATGGTTGATACACTGAACAGTCTTCTATTCTTGCACAAATTGAATTTCAGGTCCATAAATACTCACGGAACATCATTTCATTTGATCGATGGCATGCTTTATTAAGTCTGTGTAAGAGTGATCTGCTATTCTGAATTACTGGTGACCAGCATACTGTATATACATTAGAAGTGGACATGGAATTTCAGATTCCTTGTTGAAGATAGCGGTCAGTATATTAGAACCACTAGAAGACCTGTGCATCTAACAGTGGCTCAAGTATTGAAGCCAACAACTAAAACATACATAGAGAAAAATCGCACCGATAAAGAAGGCAAGCAAAGTTCACAAACGCAGCCCCTCATCTCTAGATCAGTTCATTCGAGAATGTCAAACTTGGCATCAAGGCTCTCTTTTTATGCAGAAAACACCGCAGAAGATATTGTATAAAATCTTAATATGCAAATATATATGAATGCAATATACGAGGAAAAAAGAAAGATAGATCAAATATCACAAATAACATATAACAGTCTTTTGTTGTTGTATTTAAAGAACGTTACCTTCCTGAGAAAAAAGATACTACAAGCAAAAGCAACACGTCTCTCTGCAAAAATCTTGGAACTTAAAAATGGAGACAGTGAGAAATCGTTAAAAGGATGTGTTCCAACTGGAACACAGGCTCAGAAAGTACTTTCTAATCCTCTTAGCAAAGTTTTCATGTACTGTTTAAAAGAATCAGAGAAGAATGGTGTACTCCTCTGAATCCAATTCAGTGTCCACACTGCCTTATCAGCAACTCAAGGAAGGGTTTCAGTAGTATTGAACAACCTACGCTTCTCCCTCGAGTCCTTAATGTACGTCTCCAAAAGCAAACTATACATCTCTGAAGGTGAGAAGCAAAAATTTCCTAAATCAAGAGATTTGCAATGCACCATTAGAGAAAAGGTGTACCAACTTCACTCACAAAGCTCTACCAGGATGGATGTTCTGCATTGCCATTTGAAATCCATAGAGTGCCCGACCCTGAGACAATGAAAATGCCTTTTGGTCGGTAGTCGAAACCTTCCGAATGTAATTCTAACTTTACTTTTACAAATAGAAATTCTAGAATAGGGCAATCCGTCCCCATGCAGAAGAAGGAGCTCAAATTATCTCCCCAACAAAATAATACATAATTTTAAAAAAATCACGAATAAGGACATGATCTATATTAGCCTTCCACATTCATCTAAAGCAACATGTTAGCCTAATTTGAATGCAGCAACACGAAAGAAAGGCATAAATTAAGAAATTAAGGACCCATGGAGAAAACTTAATCAAAACTCCTTTCCTGGATAACAATAGTGTACTAAATCAAGTATAAAGACCGGGGCACATGAAAGAAACTCTTTATGAGGCTAAAATCTGGTTAAGAAATGAAGACCATCGATCCGAACATAAACAAAACTTGCCTCTTTGATGATGTGTTCTTGTCTGCTACTCCGCCACTCTGTTGCGTTCCTGGTGGCTGTGAGGATTGAGGAAACAAAGCTCAACAGCTTGAGCTTGGAAAGAACGAAGAAAGGGCACCTGATTGCTTCTATCAGAGTTGGTGGTTGTGAGGGTCGAGTTGGAGATTTTGATTTTCATTCCCGGGTGTCCGGTACGAGTAATGAGGATGAAAATAAATAATAATAATAAAAAAAATCAGACCCGTCGGTTTGGATTCGATCAAGCTGGATCGACAAAATGAATTTCTAAAAAATTTATTCGGATTAAACGAATTTCACAAAATCAAAATCTTGAACAATTCAACTACAAACTTAGCTCGGATTATGGTACGTAATCTTAAAAATCGTTCTCTGTATTCCATTCTGTTGGTTCATGAAGCCAGTACCGTGGAGCTGAATTCTATATTTTGGTCAAACAAACAAGAGTTTTAATTCCATTCCACGCTCTAGTTTCTACCAAGGAAGACTTGACAAATACTTCAAGCACAGACAATGTAGTGGTCCATCGGGATTGTTGAGAACAAAGAGAAAAAAAAGATGAGAATTTTTATGATTCCAACAATTTACTTTTTCAAAAATTAGAAAAACAACGTCTGGACGCGTTTCCAAACCAAACCTTAAACCCACTTAACGGGCAAAAAAGACTTGCCCCGTTCAACAAGGAAAGCTAAAAATGTCGAGATTGGAAGGGAACTGCCCTGCTGGAGTGCTATATAAACAAGCCAGATTATCAATGTCTAGCATCCATAAGTTCTCCTCTTGAACCCACAAGTGAAGGAGAGTCCTGGATTTGATCATGTCTACAATGACAGCTAGAAGTTTTCCGATTTTTGTAGCCATTTTACTTCTTGTCGCGATGCAATCACGCACCATCCAATCAAAACCGAGTGGAGATCCTTTGGGTTCATCAAACACCTGGAGGGATGCCACAAGAAATGAATCTGTCAAAGGGCTTCAGGAGCTCAAAAGATATCTTGAGAAATTTGGATACCTGAACTATGGTCATCAAGGAAAGAAGGGCCATGGCCATGCCAATGACGATGAGTTCGATGATCTTTTAGAGTCTGCAGTCAAGGCATACCAGCAGAACCATCATTTGAACGTTACAGGAAGCCTAGACAACAGTACAGTGCACGAAATGATGCAGCCTCGATGTGGCGTGCCAGATGTTGTCAATGGCACAAAGCATTACCATACTCACAAGTCCATCCACACACTGGCTCACTACAATTTCATTCCTGGAAATCCTAGATGGACAAAAAGGCAACTGACGTACACGTTTCGTTCCAGTGTCCAAGTCCCGGCTGCACAGAACATAAGGTCCATCTGCGCAAAAGCTTTTCAAAGATGGGCACAGGTCACCGAATTCACTTTTCAGGAAGTTACCGGTAGCTCCCCTGCAGATATTGTAATCGGATTCCATCGCGGAGACCATAACGATGGTTCCGCCTTCGACGGTCCTCAAGGGGTCTTAGCCCATGCTACTTCACCAGCTAGGAATGCAATTTTCCATTTCGATGCGGATGAAAATTGGAGTGAAAACCCAGGACCTAACCAGATGGACCTGGAATCTGTAGCCGTGCATGAAATAGGACATCTTCTCGGTCTCGACCACAATGATGATCCAAATGCCGATGCCATCATGTCTTCCGGAATTCGTTCTGGGATTGCGAAAAGGGATTTTGCGTGCGGATGATATTCAGGGCGTACGAGCTTTATACGGATTCGCTAATTGAAGCACGTACGAAGGGAGAATGATGCTTGCAGTTTCTATTATCTAAATTAAGAATAAATTTCCATCAGTTTCCAGTTACGAATTTGTGTTTAATTAGGCCATCCTGATCGATCTTAGAGAGGTTGTTAGAGTCTTTATTTGCAAAGTATCTCCTTGCAAGCCTAAGACTGTTTTGTAAACCATTTCTTCGAGATTGTAACTAAATTATGTTCGCAAAATACAAATAAACGCTGATTATTTGGACGAGTCTCTTCAAGGTCTATTTGTGCAGCCAGCCGCATGTTGTCTGTGTCACAGAGCATTACCGCAGGCATAATAATTCCATCCATACTGGACTCTATATTTTCATCCGACGAAACCCAAGATGTCCACCAGAGAAAGACATTTAGTGTATAGGAATTAGGATTGGTTCTAGCTAGTGGTCAAGTCCATCGCACAGACGCACACAGAGCATAACGTCTATCAGCTGCAATCTGTGGAGAAGCCTTTCAAATACAGAGACAAGTTTGCCCAATTTGTTTTGATAATGAACAATCATTATTTTTTTTTCATTGAACACTTCCACGGATTTTTTCTTGGCTTGGTGCGAGCAACAAAGTACAAACGTAGCTATCTTGCTTATACTGAACAAGAAGACCACCTCAGCTTAACTATGAATTATCCTCTTGTATTATTTGGATGTCGTTTCAAGGCACTTGAGCCATTAAAAACGGTGAGCATGAACCCTATGAACTATTTTCTTTATTTAAAGAAAAAATCATTACAAATAATTACCTATTCTCTCGAGGTATTATTTTTAATTGCTAGGTAAACTGCATGCTTTCATCATCGTTATCTAGAATCTGAATCTAAAGAAAGGCTATAAGAAAAAAAAATAATCTCATGAACAGATAGGTATGGATATGAGTGACCTGTTTTAAGAACCAATCAAGAAAAAAATTAATCTCACGCATGAAAACTTTCTCTGATACCTGACCGATGGAGAAAATAATAATTGAGTGATGTGGAATGGTTTTAGGCTTTCAGCCACACATTATAACGAAAAGGCTAAAAAATATCATCACATCACACTATAATATTGATTCCAGTCTATTCAACTTATGAAGAGGAAACCTTCATCATCAAACAAATACAATATTTGTGAAGAAATTTTTAAAATTATTTTATTATATTGAAAGAAACAAAATATTTCTGTTTTGAAGTGAAATTTGTTATAATTGGTCCAATAATAACGAAAACCTCTACATCACTACGTAGTTTCAATCAATTCATGAATTCAGTATATTCAACTTTTTGTTTTCCTTTATCTATTGGTAAAATTTATCAGTAATTTTATTATTAATAAATTAAAAATCACCGATAATAATTTTTTAATGAAATATTTCTGTCCGTGAATAAATGTAAATGTAATGATTCTGTTAGTGTCACGATGTTCAATAATTGAAAGAATTCAGTCCCATACATGACAAAAAATATCCATGGAAAAGTTGAAAAACATACCTTAACATCTCTGATTGAAATGTTAAAACGTCAACGACATGTTAGCTTTCTGTCAATTTATTCTTGAAAAAAACATAATGGATACCCTTAGGAGATCATATCTTCTGGTTGGGGCACTATATATTTATGTACGTGGAGTTTCATGTTCATACCTGAAGAAGTCCTAACCAATTTGAAAGAGGCTTCCAAGTATGGCAGAAAAAACCTTCAAATTTCTAGTATCCCTTTTTCTTCTCTAGTGATTCTGATAAAATTTGTCCAGTCAGAACCAACTGGGCACCATCCATTCAAATCCATCCTGAACCTTGTGGAAAGCCAAAAGGTCAATCTGTTTCCAGCTTCACCTTGTAAAACAGTATCTTGAAGAAATTTGGATACTTGGATTATGATCTTTCAAGTAACAAGAACCTGAACCAGGTTGACGATGACGAGTTCGATGACCATTTGGAGTCTGCAATCAGAACCTACCAGCAAAACTTTGATTTGGAAGTCACTGGAAGGCTAGACAAACGTACAGTGAATCAAATGATGAAGCCTAGATGTGGCGTGGCTGATATCTTCAATAGCACAAAGCACCGCAATAGTTCCAAGTCTTCTGATGGGGTGGCCAATGCTGACTATTCGTTCTTCCCCGGAGCCCCCAGATGGTCCAAAAAGCATTTGAAGTACACGTTTGGCGCAACCGTCCAAGTCGCCGGAGCAGAGAGTATAAGGTCTGTTTGCAAACAATCTGATACAAAGAATTTTGTGGAAGAAGAATAACAGAGAAGAAGCAGGGTATTAGGATATAATTCATTACTTCTATTAAAATTAACGTTGGCATTTATAGCCTTACATTGCATAACTGAAACACAACATAATTAATAAAGGCAATAAGGAAGAATTAAAGCATGGTTAACTGTCCACTTCTTGCAGTAACTGTCCACTTCCAGTAACTGTCCACTTCTTACAGCACGTCTTGCATTCACATTAACACCTCCCACGTTCTCATCCACACAATCTCATCCACGTTCATGTAGCATGCAGCACGATCTTGCCCACAATGTGTAGTGGATGTATCATTCCCGCCCACTTAAGAATCCTTGTCCACAAGGATGGAAGAAGGATATGTCTTAGTGAATCGCCATTCATTTTCCCAAGTTGCATCCTCAACAGGAGCCCCCTTCCACTTAACCAGAATTTCAGATTTAGGCCGGTACTGTCCCTTGCGAATTATACGGCGATCTAAGATAGCTTCAGGTTCGGGAAGAATGGTAGATGTATCGGACATCAAAGGGAGATGTGGTGATGGCTGTGGAAGCTTCCCATAATGTTTCCGTAACAAACTAACATGAAACACATCATGAATTAATGACCCAGGTGGCAGCAACAATTTATAAGCAACCGGACCGACCTTTCCCACAATTTGATAAGGACCAAAGAAACGTGGGGAAAGTTTCATTGAAGCGCGAAAGGCCACCGAAGACTGTCTATAAGGTTGTAACTTCAAATACACATGATCGCCCACCTCAAAGGAAACGTCACGCCGGTGCTGATCCGCTTGACATTTCATACGGTTCTGAGCCAATGAGAGATTGTACCGTAATTCCTTTAAAATTGCATCACGATCACGCAAAGTTTCATCCACAGCCTGGATGCGTGAAGTACCTGGAACATATGTTAGTAATGTTGGTGGAGGTGTTCCATAAACCGCTTCAAAGGGGGTGGTTTTGGTGGAGAAGTGCAGAGAAGTATTGTAACTGAATTCTGCCCATGGCAGCCAATCAAGCCATTTTTTGGGTTGGTCACCAGTAAAACAACGCAAGTACTGCTCCAAGGTGCGGTTCATCACTTCAGTTTGGCCATCAGATTGGGGATGATAACTAGAACTCATGCATAACTGGGTACCCTGGAGCTTGAAGAGTGCCTGCCAAAAAGAACTAAGAAACACTCTGTCACGGTCAGTAACAATGGATGCTGGAATCCCATGCAGACGAACCACATTGGCAATAAAAACCGTAGCCACAGTTGCAGCAGTAAAGGGATGTTTTAACGCAGCAAAATGCGCATACTTTGTCAAACGGTCGACAATGACCATAATGACAGTATAACCGTTAGAAGGTGGCAGACCTTCGATGAAATCCATGGAGACATCAGTCCATATTGTTGTGGGAATCGACAAAGGTTGCAGTAAGCCGGCAGGTTTCATGCAGTCACTCTTGAAGCGTTGACAGACATCACATTCCTTCAAGAACTCCTTCACCATCCCACGCATGCCAGACCAAATGAAGTTCTGCTTGATGCGACCAAGAGTTTTGTGATAGCCATAATGACCACCTGCCGGGGAAGAATGACCATAATCCAAAATCTTTGGAATGAACTGTGAAAGGGGGTTTAAGAAAACTTTGTTGTTTTTAAACCAAACACCATCACGCTGAAGTAGTGGAGTAGACCCCTCTGTTAGCAGATCATCATAAAAAGAGTCCTGCTGTATCTCCTTTTGAAGCAAAGACCACCAATCTGCTGATGGCAACGAAAGAGACATGAACTGAAATTCAACTACACGGGATAAAGAGTCTGCACCTTGGTTTTCCAGCCCTCGTTTATACTCAATCTGGTAGTCATATCCCAACAATTTGGGCAGCCAACGTGTCTGTGCAGGAGTAGTAATGCGTTGCTCCAACAGATACTTAAGGCTCTTCTGATCTGTGCGAACAATAAATGATTTTCCCAACAAATAAGGGCGCCACTTCTGGACAGCCTTGACAATGGCTAACATTTCCTTTTCATAGGTAGACAAAGCTAAAGCTGACCCCTTCAGAGCTGCACTGAAATATGCCACTGGACGATTATTCTGGGAAAGAATGGCGCCAAGACCGATACCACTTGCATCGCATTCCACCACAAACTGTTGCGAGAAGTCTGGAAGGCATAAAACTGGAGGCGTAGTCAACGCTTCCTTGAGTTTCCTGAAGGCTTGCTCTGCTGCGTCTGACCAATGGAAACTATCTTTGACTAAGAGTTGTGTCAAAGGTGCTGATATACTGCCAAAATGACGGATAAACTTTCGATAATATCCAGCTAAACCAAGGAAACCTCGCATGCCTTTCACTGATGTAGGTTTTGGCCAATCCAACACCGCTTGTATTTTCATGGGATCCACCGCGACACCTTGTTCGGAGATTTGATGTCCTAAGTAATCCACCTGTAAAACGCCGAAATGACATTTTTCTGCTTTTGCAAATAATGAATTAGTGGACAAAATCTGCAGTACAATTTGCAAATGTACAAAGTGATCTTCCCACGATTTTGAATACACAAGGATATCATCAAAAAACACCAAGATAAACTTTCGCAGATGAGGGCGAAAGAGTTCATTCATGAGACTCTGAAATGTTGATGGTGCATTCGTGAGTCCAAATGGCATCACTACAAACTCGTAATGACCTTCATGAGTACGAAAAGCCGTTTTAGGAATGTCTTCTTCTCGGACTCTAATTTGATGGTAACCCGATCGTAAATCCAATTTGGAGTAAATTTTTGATCCATGGAGTTCATCTAATAATTCATCAATCACAGGGATAGGGTACTTATCTTTGATTGTTATATCATTAAGAGCGCGGTAATCAATACAAAATCTCCAAGCTCCATCCGGCTTCTTTACTAACAACACTGGTGAAGAGAAAGGACTGTGGCTTGGTCGTATTAGACCCGACTGTAATAACTCCTGCACCATTTTTTCAATCTCATTCTTCTGATAGTAGGGATACCTGTAAGGTCGCACACTTATTGGCCCGGTTTGTGGCTGCAGGGGAATGTGATGGTCATGTTCCCGTTGAGGTGGTAAACCAGTAGGAGCTGCAAAAACAGAAGAGTATTGCTCCAACAATGAGCTTATTTCAGACGGGTAAGAAGGAAAATGGGCACTGCTTTCAACTGATAGGATTTGGAAAAACAACCCCATGCCATGCAAGCCATACAGTTCTTTATCAGATAAAGCCGTGAGGCTTGGTGGCTTAATTCCACGAAAAATATATGAACTGTCTCCCTCTTTAAATGCCATGGTCAGCTGTTTATAATCCATTTCCACAGGACCAAGAGTCTGCAGCCATTGTACTCCCAGCACCAACTGACATGCTGCAGCAGGTAGAATGTAGAAATCAGCAATGACTGAATATCCCTCAATGTTGATGGTGAGTGCCCGACATTGCCCAACACAATCAATCTTCTCCCTATTAGCCACCATAACTTGAAACTTCTTTTCTCGGTTAACTGGTAAGGCCAACTTAGAAACAATAGCTTCATCAATAAAGTTATGAGTGCTGCCACCATCTATGAGCAAAATTACCTTCTTGTTCTTCAGTTGACCTATGACACGCATAGTCTGTGGATGCTCAGTTCCTGTCATGGCGTGGAAAGAAATCTCAGGAACGACATTTTCCTCCAATTGCTCAAGCAAGTCTTGCACGCTGTCCTCATTGTCCATGATAGGAGAATCCCAAATCATAAACAACTGGGGTCGCTGGCAACGATGTCCTGGAACAAACCTTTCGTCACAATAGTAGCATAAACCTTTCTCTCTTCGTTCGCGTGCTTCCTGATTAGTGATTCTGCGAACAAGTGTATTAGAGCTGGTGGGCAACCGAGTACCTTGTGCTGGTCCCAAGACTCCAGCCGAGGGGTTGGTCGATGCTTTTGATAACGCGGAAGCTGGTATGGGAGGTGGTACCGAACGCATATTAAGAGGGGCTCTCCTTTGCAGCTGATTCCTCTCCTCTACTAAACGTGCCACACCTATAGCATCTGCCAAGGAATGGGGCTGTTTGATTTTAACATCCAAACGAATCTCATCGCGGAGTCCTGCAACAAAACAACCGATCAAAAAATTTTCTGGTAGACCATCCACCTGATGTGAAAGTCTCTCAAAAGCCTCCTGGTAAGCTGTAACTGTAGTGTTTTGCTTAAGACGAGTTAAGGCTTCTGACGGATCCTCATAATCGGTTGGGCCGAATCTTTGATGTATAGCCTTGGTAAATTCCTCCCATGTTAATGGTCCGCGAAACTTAATTAACCATCTATGCCACTGTAATGCAATACCCTCTAAATGGAAAGAGGCCAGCTGAACCTGCTGGTTTGGTACAATATTTTGAAACTCAAAATATTGTTCTGCTTTGTAGATCCATGCTGTTGGATCATCTCCACTAAATTTTGGAAATGATAACTTGAGATTGTGATGTTGATGGTTGTTGATAGGATGACGAAGAGGGTTTTGTTGGTATGAAGACTCTTCATTAGAAAAGGGGTTGACTTCAGAAGAGTTGGTGTTTTGGGAACGGTTGGTGCGAAGAGCTTGAAATTCTGTCAACACTACTTGTAAGGTGGCATTAATCTGATCAAAGCTTGCTTCATGTCTACCTAGAACTTCATTTACTTCATTGCGAAATTCAGCATTTGATTTGCCACGAGTATCCATGATCGTAACCAAGAATAACCTGGCTCTGATACCACTGATACAAAGAATTTTGTGGAAGAAGAATAACAGAGAAGAAGCAGGGTATTAGGATATAATTCATTACTTCTATTAAAATTAACGTTGGCATTTATAGCCTTACATTGCATAACTGAAACACAACATAATTAATAAAGGCAATAAGGAAGAATTAAAGCATGGTTAACTGTCCACTTCTTGCAGTAACTGTCCACTTCCAGTAACTGTCCACTTCTTACAGCACGTCTTGCATTCACATTAACACCTCCCACGTTCTCATCCACACAATCTCATCCACGTTCATGTAGCATGCAGCACGATCTTGCCCACAATGTGTAGTGGATGTATCACAATCCTTTCAAAAATGGGCACAAGTTACTGACTTCACGTTCGAAGAAGTGCCTAATTCTGCCGATGCTGATATTAAAATCGCCTTTTACCAACTAGACCACGGAGATGATGAACCATTTGATGGCCCTGGAGGAATCTTTGCCCATGGTTTTAGACCAACAATCGGGATTCTACATTTTGATGCTGATGAAACTTGGAGCAGCAATCCTGGACGTCTAGAGCTAGACCTGGAATCCGTCGCCGTGCATGAAATAGGTCACTTACTCGGGCTTGGTCACAGCGGAGACCATCAAGATGCAATCATGTATCCATACTTTGATTATGGAAAGATAAAAAGGAGTCTGCAAGAGGATGACATCGAAGGTATCCGTGACCTCTATGGACTTTGATTAAAAGCCACATATAACTAAAAGATTATTATGGCCTGTTGTTGTATTAGCAAATAAAGGATTTGTAAGTGGATTTTAAAATATGTGAAGAAGTCACTTCCATATAATCTTATCTCCTCGTAATCGTAGAATAATTGCAATTGAAGTTTTCCAGCCTGCATGTTTCTTTCTAGATATAATTAGTGTTCAGGAAATTTGGGAGTTTGACAAAAGCCTATTTTGCTAACCAGATTTTAATTTTTCGAGTTCTGCAATCAACCAAAAGAGCAGTGGCAATTAGAACTAAATTCGGAAAATTTATCTGTAGGAAGCTGGCCGGGGCATTCTCTCTTCTTCTAAAATAAGAATTCTAAGCCCCCCAAAATCACCTGCTATTATGGAGCACAGATGGTCGAAACCAGATGAAGTTAGGACGAGTGGTCCAATAATATTACAAAACCTCTACATCAGTACAGAAGTTTCAATCAATTCAACCTGTCCAATAATTTTAGCCCATGAACGACAAAACCTACGGCAAAACTGAAATTAAAACCATACCTTAACGCCTTATTGAAATGTAATAATAAGCACATCAACAGCATGTTAGCTTTCTGTCAATTTATGCCTGAAAAATCATACTGGATACCTTTACGAGGAATATCTCCTGGTTCAGGCACTGTATATTTATGTGGAGTTTCATGTTCATACCTGAACAAGTCCTAACCAACTGAAAGAGGCTAGCTCCCAAGTATGGCTGAAAACAGAGTACTCGAAATATGCTCCTTATATATATATATATATGAATGAACTTGCACATCACACTAAAAATGTGATTTACTTCACAGCTGATACATTAAAAATTAATTTCACTAATCACATTCTTCTCTATCACATAAGCTCGAAAAAAATCTTTAAAAAATAAGAATAAGTTTGATAAATAATGTATTTTCACCGACTCAAATTGAATAAATTTTGAAATTTATTTTAAATAAAAAAGATTACTAGAAACAAAAATCGATTAAATTACTTAAATAGTGGAAATCAATTCCAGCATAAAATTGGTTTCGAAAGGCAGCAAAGGTATAACAATAATTTGACTCATCGAGCCACTAGAGATGATTATCTCCGTTGACTCATTAACGGCTGTTTAATTAATACTGGAGTGTGGGCCTCTAATTCCTTTTCTGTTTTCTGCACCTACTTGGGCTGAAGTAGAG
The DNA here is from genome assembly GCF_005239225.2 of Populus alba. Classification (NCBI taxonomy): domain Eukaryota; kingdom Viridiplantae; phylum Streptophyta; class Magnoliopsida; order Malpighiales; family Salicaceae; genus Populus; species Populus alba. The sequence goes on from NC_133291.1 coordinate 1,498,619, forward strand.
CCCATACATCTGCCTTTCTGTAAGTTTTTTTTTTTGGTGAAAACCCAGATTCAACGTCTAAAAAAGATTGTTACTGGATAAAAAGCCCAACTGCAACACTGAGCAAAATGGGTTTAGCCAGTAAAGAAAGGGAAAAAAAAAATTGTTATAAAGAATTTGAAGCTGGTGTTTAGGATTGTACTAGTTGGTTGTGGTTTTAAAGTTTAGTATTTTTAAAAAATATATTAAAATAATTTTTTAAATTCTTTAAAAAATTATTTTTAAGATCAACACATTAAAATAATCTAAAAAAATAATTTTTAATAAAATAATTTTATTTTGTTTTAAAAAAATATATAATTTCAAGAAAAATACATCTTTAAATCAATCCAGGATTACTGCGTCAACTCATGCAGACTAACAAATAGAAGAAAATAATATTTTTTTGACAAAAATTGAATTGAAAAACTATGTTTACACGGAAAACTCGTAATGAAGACTTGCTACTTGACTTGTCTGTTTTCCCACACTGTGGAAATTCTAGAACATGGCTCAAATTCTCTCCCCAACACAATAATACATAATTAAAAAAATAAAGGCATAAGGAATCACGGAACCCATGGAGAAAAACTTAAATCAAAACCCCTTTCCTGGATAACAATAGTATACTAAATCAAGTATAAAGAACCGGGTACATGAAATATTGATACAAGAAACTCAACAGCTCGAGCTTGGAAAGAACGAAGAAAGGACTCATAAATTCTATATTTTGGCCAAAACAAACAAGAGTTTTTAATTCCATATTCCCATGCTCTAGGTTCTAGCAAGGAAGACTTGACAAATACTACAATCAGAGACAATTTAGTGGTCCATCGGAAGAATTAAAACTTATGAAAAACAAAGAGAAAAAAAAAGAGAGAATTTTTATGATTCCAACAATTTACTTTTTCAAAATTTAGAAAAAACAACGTCTGGACGCGTTTCCAAACCAACCTTAAACCCTCTTTAACGGGCAAAAAGACTTCCCCGTTCAACAAGGAAGCTAAAATGTCGAGATTGGAAGGGAACTGCCCTGCAGGAGTGCTATATAAACAAGCCAGATTATCAATGTCTAGCATCCATAAGTTCTCCTCTCGAACCCACAAGTGAAGGAGAGTCCTGGATTTGATCATGTCTACAATGACAGCTAGAAGTTTTCCGATTTTTGTAGCCATTTTACTTCTTGTCGCGATGCAATCACGCACCATCCAATCAAAACCGAGTGGAGATCCTTTTGGGTTCATCAAACACCTGGAGGGATGCCACAAGAATGAATCTGTCAAAGGGCTTCAGGAGCTCAAAAGATATCTTGAGAAATTTGGATACCTGAACTATGGTCATCAAGGAAAGAAGGGCCATGGCCATGCCAATGACGATGAGTTCGATGATCTTTTTAGAGTCTGCAGTCAAGGCATACCAGCAGAACCATCATTTGAACGTTACAGGAAGCCTAGACAACAGTACAGTGCACGAAATGATGCCAGCCTCGATGTGGCGTGCCAGATGTTGTCAATGGCACAAAGCATTACCATACTCACAAGTCCATCCACACACTGGCTCACTACAATTTCATTCCTGGAAATCCTAGATGGACAAAAAGGCAACTGACGTACACGTTTCGTTCCAGTGTCCAAGTCCCCGGCTGCACAGAACATAAGGTCCATCTGCGCAAAAGCTTTTCAAAAGATGGGCTCAGGTCACCGAATTCACTTTTCAGGAAGTTACGGTAGCTCCCTGCAGATATTGTAATCGGATTCCATCGCGGAGACCATAACGATGGTTCCGCCTTCGACGGTCCTCAAGGGGTCTTAGCCCATGCTACTTCACCAGCTAGGAATGCAATTTTCCATTTCGATGCCGAAGAAAATTGGAGTGAAGACCCAGACCTAACCAGATGGACCTGGAATCTGTAGCCGTGCATGAAATAGGACATCTTCTCGGTCTCTCGACCACAATGATGATCCAAATGCCGATGCCATCATGTCTTCCAGAATTTCTTTTGGGATTACGAAAAGGGATTTGCGTGCGGATGATATTCAGGGTGTACGAGCTTTATACGGATTCGCTAATTGAAGCACGTATGAAAGGTGAATGATGCTTGCAGTTTCTATTATCTAAATTAAGAATAAATTTCCATCAGTTTCTAGTTACGAATTTGTGTTTAATTAGGCCATCCTGATCGATCTTAGAGAGGTGGTTAGAGTCTTTATTTGCAAAGTAGGAAAACCATTTCTTTGAGATTGTAAATAAATTATGTTGGCAAAATACAAATAAAAGCTGATTATTTGGACGAGTCTCTTCAAGGTCTATTTGTGCAGCCAGCCGCCTGCTGTCTGTGTCACAGAGCATTACCGCAGGCATAATAATTCCGTCCATACTGTACTCTATATTTAATTAATGTATGTGAATTGGGATCGGTTCTAGTCTCCAAGTCCATCGCACACAGAGCATAGCGTTTATCAGCTGTAATCTGTGGACAAGCCTTTCAAAATCTAGAACAAGTTTGCCCAATTTGTTTTGATATGGCACAAATTGAAACACGTCCACGCATGAAAACTTTCTCTTATACCTGACCGTTGAGAGAAAATAATATTTGAGTTTCTTCCAAAATTATTATTATTTTTAAAAAAATCAGATAAAAAAAATTAAAGAGAAAAAGCAACAGAAAATATAAAAACACCGGCAATTTGATAAGAAGAGGTTGAGAAGGGTTGCAGATATATGTAAGAACTAAACTCAAATTTTGAATAGAATAAAAAGCTTAACTGCACCTTATTATATTCAAGATCAAAAGACAATGGAGATTTCAGGATAGATTAAATGATTATCAAACGAATTTGTACAAAAATTAAATGTGAACTTAATTAGATTTTTTAATAAACCTATTTGATTTAATCATGAGCCCGATTAAAGTTTTAATTAAGTTTAACAATTAATTTGGGTCAAATTAAAATATTTAATTAGGTGTAAAGACTTTATTATACTTTTAATTTTTCAAATTAATTTTATTAGGAGTATAATTGGTGAAAATTAAGTTTGGAAGCTTAATTTAGGTTTTAATTCAGAAGATTTGAAATTTTAGATGATCAAATTTAATTTTCTCAAGCTCAATTAGGTGAAATGAAGGATACAGTTACAAGAAAATCAAAGTTTGGGGAGTCAATTAAGGACTAAATTGAAGAAATTTAAGACTAGGAATCTTTTCGCAAAAGATGCACGAATCTAGAGCCAAAGTTGGATGAAAACAGGGGTAAAATTAAAAAAAATAGAAGTTTAAAGATCAATTAAAAACAAAATTTCAAATATTTAAAATCAAGAATCATACTTAAAAACATGGTTTGTCTTAAGACTGTGAGCATTAAATGCCAATAATTGTCATGGGACATTTCTGATTCGAAGAATGGCCATTTTATGAAATACAAATAGGACTTGTCTACAGGTGGTTCTTTGGTTGTAAAGCTCACTTCTTGCAACTTCTAATGGTCTTTTGTCCGCTCCGGTGAGGGATCAAAAACTCTGTGTGACATTTCTGTAGAGAGAGGTAAGTAATTTTATTTAAAGTTGGCACTGCGTCTATCCTGAGCTCTGTAAGGAAACTTTCAATTTTAGAAAGTACAAGCTCTCTTCTTTTAATTTTATTTAAATTCTTTTTTTTTTTTTGTGATGAGATCTAATTGTTCTTAATTATGGAAACGATACATTCGCATTTGGTTTGGTTTTGCGGAGACATTATCCATAAAATATATTCTTAGAGTAAAATGTGTTCTTTTATTTATAGCATTAGAAAAAGTGACTTTATCGATAGTATACACGTACATGCATAGTTGAAATCACTCGCCAACATGCTGTGTGCATGCATGTGTGAGCTCCTGCAACTTTATTTCAGAATACAAAAGAAAAGGTATCCTCTGTGTTCATGGCAAGCTTTAATTACCTTTCCCTCCTCCATATCCAGAGCCATAACCAGACCCGCTACCATAACCTGAGCCTGAGCCAGAGCCAGAGCCAGATCCTCCTCCTCCACCCCCACCACCTCCTTCTCCTCCTCCTCTTCCGCCTCCATTCCCACCCTTGCCACCACCGCTTCCACTTCCACTTCCACTTCCATAGCCTGACCCACTTCCTGATCCAGAGCCTTGACCTCCTCCACCACCACCTCCACTGCCACCACCACCACCACCTCCTTGGCCGCCACCTATCCCACTACCAGAACCATAGCCTGCGCCGCTACCAGACCCATAGCCAGAACCTGACCCGTTGCCTCCGCCACTTCCACCACCTCCACCTCCGCCACTGCCTCCGCCTCCTCCTCCTCCACGACCACCAACACCATATCCTTCACCGCTCCCGGATCCAGAACCGGAACCATAACCCGACCCAAGTCCTGATCCAGATCCACCACCACCACCTCCTCCCTGACCTCCACCTCCACCTCCGCTAATTGACTGCAGTGTCCTAGCAGCAAAGGCGAGGTCTACAATAAGGAAGACCAGGAAAGCTGTCCCTAACACTCTCGGGCTTGCCATTTCCAGATTATACTCTCACGGCTCAATGTATCTGTATGTTTATGCGTGTCACTCGCTATATGATTTGGTGTCTGGAAATGCTTGAAGTGGTAACCCTATATATAGGCATTGTAAAGGTAACAAGACAAGGTTTTTGAAAAGTATGGCATGAATTGCTAAGGTAACGAGACACGGTTTTTGAAAGGTTTCTAAAATTCCTAGTACCTCTCACTTTGTAATCTTACCTATTATAGAAAGGAACGCGTGCTTTGGGTTTCTGTTTCTGTGGAGGGTGGCGGTACTGTGGAGGACTCAATTGATGAAAACAAAAGTTAAGGAACCCAAATGGAAAAAAATAAAAAACACACTTCTCTAATCCACCCTCCATTGTGAGTACGTGAACATTTTTAACACTGCTCGACAGGACCCCCGAAAATGTTTTAGTATATTTGTTATTTGAAGTCCACTATGACGGCGTACATGGAATTTTCTTACACTAGCGCTTGTTTAGTGATTTGTTTATCTTAACCTTTGTCTCCTTGAGCATATGTTCGTCAACTACTACTAGGATTTATGTACATAGATATCTTTCTACTCCGCGTGTGTGCTAACAATGGGCAAAACTTGCACAACAAACTGGTTGTTCAGTCAATATTTCTTATTGCAGTTACACTTTGAATTAATAGATTAAATTTCTTTTTCCCACAATATCATAGACACTTTGCATCATTGAATATAAATAGATATGTACTTAGAAAACCGTGTTCGAATGTCTGACTTGTAATTAAAAACCTTGGTGCCTGTTCTTGGGTGTTAAAGCACACCATCCTTGCATCACTGCGAGTGGAATGTTAGGCCATCTGCATGGTTGATACACTGAACAGTCTTCTATTCTTGCACAAATTGAATTTCAGGTCCATAAATACTCACGAACATCATTTCATTTGATCGATGGCATGCTTTACTAAGTCTGTGTAAGAGTGATCTGCTATTCTGAATTACTGGTGACCAGCATACTGTATATACATTAGAAGTGGACATGGAATTTCAGATTCCTTGTTGAAGATAGCGGTCAGTATATTAGAACCACTAGAAGACCTGTGCATCTAACAGTGGCTCAAGTATTGAAGCCAACAACTAAAACATACATAGAGAAAAATCGCACCGATAAAGAAGGCAAGCAAAAGTTCACAACGCAGCCCCTCATCTCTAGATCAGTTCATTCGAGAATGTCAAACTTTGGCATCAAGGCTCTCTTTTTATGCCAGAAAACACCGCAGAAGATATTGTATAAAATCTTAATATGCAATATATATGAATGCAATACGAGGAAAAAAGAAAGAAAGATCAAATATCACAAATAACATATAACAGTCTTTTGTTGTTGTATTTAAAGAACGTTACCTTCCTGAGAAAAAAGATACTACAAGCAAAAGCAACACGTCTCTCTGCAAAAATCTTGGAACTTAAAATGGAGACAGTGAGAAATCGTTAAAAAGGATGTGTTCCAACTGGAACACAGGCTCAGAAAGTACTTCTAATCCTCTTAGCAAAGTTTTCATGTACTGTTTAAAAGAATCAGAGAAGAATGGTGTACTCCTCTGAATTCAATTCAGTGTCCACACTGCCTTATCAGCAACTCAAGGAAGGGTTTCAGTAGTATTGAACAACCTACGCTTCTCCCTCGAGTCCTTAATGTACGTCTCCAAAAGCAAACTATACATCTCTGAAGGTGAGAAGCAAAAATTTCCCAAATCAAGAGATTTGCAATGCACCATAAGAGAAAAGGTGTACCAACTTAATTCACTCACAAAGCTCTACCAGGATGGATGTTCTGCATTGCCATTTGAAATCCATAGAGTGCCCGACCCTGAGACAATGAAAATGCCTTTTGGTCGGTAGTCGAAACCTTCCGAATGTAATTCTAACTTTACTTTTACAAATAAAATAAATTTATAGAATGATGGTGAAAACCAGGTCAAACACAAGGCAAATTTCATTCAATCTTCCTACAACATACTTGAAAAATAAAAAAAGAACCGGGATTTGAATAAAAAATTAAAAACACAAAATTACTAAATTAATATGGCATTGGCGCTTAGTTCAAAGATCTAGACATTCATTCTCATAAATTTATTAATCAACAAAGTAAAATAAATATCCTTTCAATTCAAGAAAATATATTCGATGCCCTTTAAAGCTAAGAGGAATCGAGGAGATTATGAGTTAATTAATTACATAAAGTTTTCTAATCAATTTCTTACCATCAATCAAATTTAATATTCAAAAGCAACTTTAATTCACTCGACAGTAGCCTTAGAAGAAAAGTCTGTAAAATTTATTTGAAGCAATTGCTCAAAAGCTTGAACAATTTAACTTAGTGTAGTCCTCCATAATAAATTAAAGTGATAGTTCCAGCAATCAAGTTCACTCCTTTGTTTCTTCTTATTCTAGTGTCCGACAACAATTGTGAATGGAAAGAAACTAGAAAACACGTATATATCATCTCAAAACAATTCCAGAAGCATGAACAAGAATCACTAGCATAATTATGAAATAAGGATAAATAAGTACTTGAATATGAAAGAATTACAATGAAAACGTTACTTCTCACAACTTAATAATGGGGATGGTGTCTATTCCCCTTGAACCGAAAGCCAAAGTTTAGTTCATAGCTACTAGAAAATTAACAAATAAAGAGAAAAGTACGTTGTAGATAAGAATAAGAGAGTTGTTTATGACATGATTTGCTTCTTTTATTCCCTCCCTTAGCTGTTGTCTTTTGTTAGGATTCTTGTCCTGATCAGGAGTCCTTAATATTACATATTCCTTCTTCTTTATGTGGCCATTAAGATTGGTTAAATCCCTCAGAATTTGTGTTGAAAAATGACTCGCTGTTATAATAATTCTGCTGCAATTTAGACTCTATTGCCATTAAGACTTTGTTTTCTGACTTGGTTTCTTGTAATATTCGGCTATTCCAGCTGTATTCTTTCATTAACGAAATGTTAAAAACTTGATTTGCACTTTTCTTGGGTTCTATGGCCCATCGTTTCTATGTTAGACTCTCAATCATAGTGGGATGCTCCTTATCGTTAGTTTTCTCATCAGATCAGGAGACCAATCTTGTCCTTTAACTTGTGCCTAAATGTTTGCCTTCAAATTGATTTTATATGAGTTGGCATCCCCCATAAAAGTTGTATTCCTGGATGTGTAGATGATTTTGAGCTTTGAATCGCATGACTTTAATATTCATAGCTCTAGACATGTTCATTTGAATCTGTAGTGTGAAAACAGAGAATCCTGCTGCAAGTAGCATATTGACCCGATTTTGTAAGTCTGATTAGAGGTTCAAATGTACTCGAATTTTTGCCCATGATACCTTCTTGGAAAGCCTTATATGTGTATTTTAACTTTTATACTTCAAATGTTCACATTCTGAAATTATAACTCGATGAAAAACTTAAATCAATAGACTTAATCAATAGACTAATTTGAAGTCAATAATTCCTTTATTTTCAAAATTCAAATTTAAATCTAAATTTAACCACAATTTTAAATAAAAATCACAATTTAAAACCTAAAAATTCTATATCATAAATATAATTTCCAATTTAAAGTTTGAATGTCAAATAACAATCACAATCAGTAATTTTAATTAATGTATATCTATTACAACTAGGGGTGATCATTTTCGGTTCGGTTCGGTTTTTACATATAAAAAACAACCAAACCGTTTTTTTTGAAAAAAAACCCGAAAACCAAACCGAAACCGAGTCAAATCGACCGGTTTTCAATCCGGGTCCGGTTCGATTCTTGATTTCAAAAACCGAGAAAACCTATGCCTTGTTTCCTGAACCTTGTCACTATCAAACAAAACAAACCTAACAAGATCTTGTTTGAGATTTAACTGGTATTGTTTGATAAACAAAACAAACTTATGCCTCATTTCCTTAGCCTTGCCACCATCGAGATCCAGCAAATGGAAGTAGTGGTCTTCCTTTTCATTCTCAACAAGTTCAACAGTTCCCTTTCATCCATTCCTTTTCAACTTCTCATAATAATTCTTAGCTACAACAGTCCAAGTCTTCCTCAACTACAAAGATCAACGTTCTCTCGCACCCAAGCCTAGCAAGATCCGCTACACCCAGATTCATCTTAGGATCAAGAGTCAAGAGGGTGCTGCTGTGGCCATTCTCTCGCACGAAATGATGCAGCCTAGATGTGGCGTGCCAGATGTTGTCAATGGCACAAAGCATTACCATACTCACAAGTCCATCCACACACTGGCTCACTACAATTTCATTCCTGGAAATCTTAGATGGACAAAAAGGCAACTGACGTACACGTTTCGTTCCAGTGTCCAAGTCCCGGCTGCACAGAACATAAGGTCCATCTGCGCAAAAGCTTTTCAAAGATGGGCACAGGTCACCGAATTCACTTTTCAGGAAGTTACCGGTAGCTCCCCTGCAGATATTGTAATCGGATTCCATCGCGGAGACCATAACGATGGTTCCGCCTTCGACGGTCCTCAAGGGGTCTTAGCCCATGCTACTTCACCACTAAGGAATGCAATTTTCCATTTCGATGCGGATGAAAATTGGAGTGAAAACCCAGGACCTAACCAGATGGACCTGGAATCTGTAGCCGTGCATGAAATAGGACATCTTCTCGGTCTCGACCACAATGCATGATCCAAAATGCCGATGCCATCATGTCTTCCGGAATTCGTTTTGGGATTGCGAAAAAGGGATTTGCGTGCGGATGATATTCAGGGCGTACGAGCTTTATACGGATTCGCTAATTGAAGCACGTACGAAGGGAGAATGATGCTTGCACAGTTTCTATTATCTTAAATTAAGAATAAATTTCCATCAGTTTCCAGTTACGAATTTGTGTTTAATTAGGCCATCCTGATCGATCTTAGAGAGGTGGTTAGAGTCTTTATTTGCAAAGTATCTCCTTGCAAGCCTAAGAC